>NW_026717127.1:0-15665 GCF_029784015.1 Lycium ferocissimum | reverse complement strand
CTTGATTCAACAACTACCCCATGTTGTTTAGCACCTTCCAAAGGGTAGAAAACATGGAAGAGAATAATTTTTGGTGGTGAAATCTTCATGGCCTATCTCGGCCAGCTTCAGCCGAACACCCCTCATCTCTTTCTTTCCAAGCTTCTTCATGCTCCAACAATCATTCCATGTTGTTAAGCACCTCCTAAAGTGTAGAAAACATGGGAGAAAATAATTTTCCTTCATCATTTTTCCATGGCCAAATCTGGCCAGTTTTCAGCCGAACAAGCCTCATGGCTTTTCTCCATATTTCTTCATCTTTCTAGAGACATAAAAGATGACCAAATGACTTACCAAGTCATCTAATATAAGCATATGTTATTCATCCATGTGCATGGCCCGCACATGTTGGATGAATTTCATTTGGCCAACCCAAGAGTCATATGCCACACGGCCAAATGGCTAATTTCATGCAAAAATTAATGACTTCCAATAATTCTCAAGTTTCCCTCAATTCATTTTTGGCCCCAAATGTTTACTTAATATTCCACTCCAATAACTCTTGCATGTAGCTCATGACGTAATATATAATCATAGTTAAAAATCTCGACTTTTCGTCCCAAAGTAGTCTTGCCCCTCACTTTCCACAATTAAATCGGAATATTCCAATATACGAAAATGCGAGGTGTAACACGCGTGCTACAGTACTGCTACACTAACCGACTTGCTACAGTACTGCTACACTAACCGACTTGCTACAGTACTGCTACAGTGACCCGACCCGAATTTGAAATAATAGAAAAGGGGCTTTCCCCCTCTTTTTTCAGCCAAAACATTTTCCAAACTACTCTAAAATTCTCTAGAATGTTCCCCAACTCTCAAACCCAAATTTCAAGCCTAAATCAATGATAATTCCCGAATTTTGGTTCAGGCAACGTATAGTTGCGAGTATAGAATCACATAAATACGCGTGGTTCAAGTTTAAGGTGAAAAAAGTGAAGATATAGCGATATTATTAGGAGTAAGGTATGAATCTCCTATTATTAGTGTTTATTTTGGTTTAGTTGCGGAGATAAAGCTGTCAAATAGCCGTATAATAGTTTTGTTGGTAGAAATATGGGATAAACCCCATATGGGATGTTATGGAGTATTTTGGTGTTGAGAATATTATGATTAATGCTTGAATTGATGTTGTTGTTGTTGGTTGCTGAATTACTATTTTGGGCTAGGCATATAAATAGGGGAGATGCTGCCTAAATTTTGGCAGATTCTAGAAAGATTTATTTGAAGGACTAAGACAAGCATTGAGTAGTTAAAGTTAAGGCGACCAAAAAGGTATGTTAAGGCTCATCCCTTTCTTTCAAAGATATGATTCCTATGTTATGATTTCATAAATGTTTTCATATCTTCCTTGTTGTCAAAAGTTAAAAGTCTATGATTCCAAGGCATGATTCCCTTCCTGATAAACCGTAAATGTTTTCTAAAATGTTCGTATTTTCTAAATCAGAGATTTTTGGCTCCGTGAGCTCTTATGATAACAACGATGAACCTGTTTTCACAATCATAATGATGATGTCAAAGATGGGAATATTTTTCCTACGATGATTATGATGATGATGATTCTGTGTTTAAAGGTTTCAAGTTTACGATTTCAATGACGATATAAGAGCTATTTCTTGATTTCTCAATTTTATTCATGGATGATGACTATTTTTTTAAAAAAGATTCCAAAGCATATGAATTGGCGCCTTATGAGATTTATGATCTTATTGTAGGTTTTCTCTCAATGTTATTCTTCATTGATAGTCTCACCTTATAATAATTGTTCCTTCAAGGTGAGACAAAACGATGATCATTCCATAAAAATCGGAGGTTACCGACCTTACGTCACTCCGATAGAGTTATAACTTTCCTTGGGCTCTCCTACGTGCTGCTTATACGATATATGTATATATATATATATATATATATATATATATATATATATATATATATATATATATATATATATATATATATAATGTAAATGGGGAATATGGGAAAAAGGGCAGTAGCGTTATATACGCGTAACCACCGATCGCTAGTATAATATGATCTCATCCCGGACGCGGACATGTGTGGTTAAATGGATCGGAGCGACGCCTCGGCAATATGATATGTTCTATTTTCTATATATATGAACAAGAAATGTTTTTCAAAGAAAGCTAGCATGCATGGCATCCGCCCTAAGAGGCACTCACATGTACAGGTTATTCTTTTATCTCACGATATGCTCTATATTTCCATTCTATTATTAGTCATACTTTGCATCCCTTATTATGTTACTATTTATGCCTTACATACTCGGTACATTACTCGTCGACGTCCCTTCGCAGGACGCTCGCGTTCATGCCCGCAGGATCAAGTAGCCGGGTCGGACGATTCTGTCAGCAAGCAGGACCTCCCCGATGGCCGGCAAGACGCTCCATTGATCCGGGTAGCCACACTCTTTTTGGTATGCTATTCGTTATGTACACATATATGGGCACGGCAGGCCTTGTCCCGTCATTTCTACGATTTGTACCCATAGAGATCCGTACGTTGATATGTAGTCGTGATATTATGCGGCGCTCGCGCGCGTGTATTTTGTTGTACGGATATATGTGTGGCGGCCAAATCGGCTCACGCCGTTATTCTCGTTGTTTATGTTTATATGTATGCATCGTCGTGAGTTCCAAGTACAATGTCTTTTATGTTGATTGTTCGGGAGACGCTTAGCACGCTGGCGTATTGTACATGGGCCCAGGACTGTCACGACCCAAACCCATGGGCCGTGACTAGTGCCCGAGCTGAACTGTTATATCCCGTGTTTTCGCATATTGGAAAATTAGAAATAATTTTGACTTGTAAGAAATGAGGTCACATGTTGACCTTAATTTGCATATGTGTGATAGTCATGGAAAATATTGATGTGGAGGTGTTGAAGAAGGCCAAGGGCAAAGTTGGAATTTTAGGAATTAGGTTCGGGAACTATAGAACAAGAATTTTAAGTCATTGGGCTCAATTAAATAATAAGAATTTGGCCCAATTGTGGAAGGGGTGGCCGGCCATCACTTGGCCCAAGTCCACCAATTTAATGAATATTTTCCATGTGCAAAAATATAAGTAGTCATTATCTATTAGAATGTTCAAGAAAAACAAAGAAAGAGAGAAACAAGAACAAGAGGAGCACGAACAGAGGCCATTCGGCCATAAGCTCCAAAATTATACCCCTCAAAATTTTGATCCAAAAATTATTGACTTGTGGTTTTCCTACTAAATTAAGTGTCCTTTACAACTTAGTGTAGTTGGTTTGGAAGAAAGAGGACTTGTTTCTTCAAATGGACAACTTACTCAAGTGAAGAAGATTGGAGAAAAGGTAAGAACTTATCCCTTTTATTATGTTATGAAGGTTTGGTTGTGTTGTAGTATGTGAAAATGAGTAGAAACTATGGGAATATAGAAGTTTACAAAGTGGATGGACATATATGCATTTGGCCGTGTGTGTGTATATGTGTATACCTCTAGTGTATTGAATTTTATGTTGTATCCTAGTTGTAGTTATGATGGAAATTATATTGGAAACAAGTTGAAAGAATTTGGTTGAAGTTGGAAAAAATATGGTATGGCCGTGTGGTACATTGAAGTTGGAATGGAAATGGATTAATGTTGTTTAATATGTTAGTTGTGTTGTTGTGATCCTTGCAATGTAAATGGAGGTAAAATGATGTAAGTTCGCATTGAAATAGAATGTAGAAGCTTATGTCGATTTAGTATGATTTTATGTCATTACGGAAACTAAGTTGCTAAGGTACAAATTATGATGATCGTTGATGAACTTGGAAGACGGAAACATGTTATGAATAAATATGCTAAAGATTAGAAGCTTCGGATGAAATATGGTGTTGGCGGAAAGTTGGTATATTTGGTATATCTTATGAATATCCTAGGGAAACGATACGAAATACTTCCGAATTGTGTTGTAATGATCTTAATTAGTAATGAATACGAGAATGTCAATGTTGAATTGAAAATATGAAATTGGAAAACGAAGGTGACGACATTATGTTGGAAAGATGACGAGTTATGTTATATTGCGTTTATAGTGATTGTTGTTGTTGTTGATGTTGTTGTTGGATTGTTGTTGATTGTTTTGAGCCGAGTTGAATCTCGGGGATGCTATGTGTACAGGGGAAATGCTGCCCAAATTTTTATAGATAAGTATTGGTTAAGAATAGAATTTTAAGTCTCATGAATAGTAATTGGTCAATGTAACCATTTGTAGATTTTGGAGAAAACGGGACTCGAGTTCGGACGAGCGAGAGAGGCGAATAAGGTATGTAAAGCTTCACCTTTTGTTCTCTTGGCATGTCCTAGGTATAATAGGATTGGATATGAGCCTCGGGGACGACTCTACTCCTAGGAATCCGAGCTTGAATTTGGCCCTTTTCCATTCAATAGAATTGAATTAAGAAATTCATGTTTTGTTCAAAAGATCATTTAAACATCTAATACTTGTCCAACCGAAATTAGATGACCTTGGATCCTTCTTACATGACCCCATCAGACCTAACGATCACCATTTGGGTACGCCGCCTCAACTTGACTGAGGTGGGCCCACATATTCCGAGATTTCCTTATAACGCACTGTTTGACGTACTTAAGCGAAACTTAAAGAAAGCTCTTGGCTATTATCTTAATTATTAAAAGATAGTTGTATGGCATATTTTGACACGTAAACGATCGTAGAAACTCAAAACTTTCACTTACTAATCCCGATTAATCTGAAACCCTATGCACTTTTGGATATCGGTAAACACATTTGGTCCTCGAGTTCTGGAAAGTAGCCTGGTTACTTATTTGTTGTATGCATATAGTTACATGAGCATGATATATGATGTTATGATTATTCACCGAGTCCCGAAAGGGCCGGGTACGACCGAGTCCCGAAAGGGCCGGGTACGGTATACGATGATGAGATTATTCACCGAGTCCCGAAAGGGCCGGGTACGACCGAGACCCTCATGCAGGGCCGGGTACGGTATAAACGTATACATGTGATTATGTGATGACTATGTATGACGGCTATATGATTTCACTCACCGAGACCCTCATTAGAGGGCCGGGTACGGTACGTATATATGATGATATTATGATATGACACGGACATATACGACACACGATTTAAGGCAAGTCTTCTGATCCTCTGTCTTCTGATTTGTGTTGACACTATATTTGTGTTGTAAACCCCAGTTCAGTTATGACTCTGTTTATTGTATGTTATGCTTTACATACTCAGTACATATTTCGTACTGACCCCCTTTCTTCGGGGGCTGCGTTTCATGCCGCGCAGGTACAGGTACACGTTTGGGTGAGCCGCCAGCTTAGGGTCTCTATTCAGCTGCCTTGAAGAGCTCCCTTGTCCGGAGCCCCGATTTTGGTACAGTCTTTCGTGACATTTATGTATATTCGTTCAGGGTACGGCGGGGCCCTGTCCCGTCATATGATTCTGTCTGTCTGTTTAGAGGTCTGTGGACATGTTTGTGGGTTAGGGTCATTCTGTACAGACGCGTGTGTATATGTTGTGTTTGGGCGATTCCATTCGCCGCGGCGGCCGGTCCGCATATGTATATATGTTGTGTTGCTGGCCCTGTGTGGCCTTTGTTGGGATCTTCTGCGTGCAGGGTTATTCTGGATAGTCCGTAAAATAAAGAAAACTCTGCCGAAATCCTTCTGGAAATTATCTAAATTTAGAACATAGCCTTGCCGGCTCCTGTTGGGTACTCGGATATGTTTGATATAATTTTGAGATAGCGTTTGATAAATGCGTTCGGGTGCCCAGACCGGGCACTAGTCACGGCCTACGGGGTTGGGTCGTGACATGAACACTCATAACATACCTATTAGATATAATAGACTGAAACTAAACACAATATGGAAGCTTGCAAAAACAAGATGTTATCTCAGAACGTCATATATATATATATCAAGGTAACCTGTCTCCTGAGGAGTTACAACCAATCAAGCATGACGTAATACGCAAGCCGACAAGGCTGCCACTACGTACAACATCCCAAAATATATACGCAAGACAACAAGGCTGTCACTACGTATGGGAACATCCCAAAATATATACGCAAGCCGACAAGGCTGCCACTACGTACGGGAACATCCCAAAATAAGTCATATTGACACAGCTGAACAACATCTATATACAACCCACACATATGTCTACAGACCTCTAAGACTATCAATAGTGAAATGTGACGAGACAGGGCCCCGCCGTACCCCTGGATAAAAATAAATCTGCATCACAAGATCTGTACCAAAAAGTCTAGGCTCCGGAACAATGAAGCTCTCCAAGACAGCTGAGTAGAAATCCTAAGCTGGAGGATCACCAAATCGAGTATATGTACCTGCGGGAATGAAACGCAGCCCCCCAAAGAAAGGGAGTCAGTACGAGATATGCACTGAGTATGTAAAGCATGAAATACAATAAGCAAGATCATAACTGAAGTAGAGATTCCAGGAGACAAGTGTGATAATCAAGAAATCACTGTACCTGTGCCTTATGAAACAAATCATGCATAGCTATATCATATACCATATCCGGCCCATTAAGGACTCGATGAATAAGTCGTATACATGTATACCATGCCCGGCGCATCATGGGACTCGGTGCCATCATCATATCATCATATCATCATATATGTATATACCGTACTCGGCCCTCTAGTGAGGGACTCGGTGAACAATGCAGTGAAACTGTGCACGAATACATACCCGGCCCGGGACTCGGTGAAAGATATATTAACGGCATGCACGAGCAGAATAATGAGCAACCATATGCAAACTAAATCATCATCCGAGACTTAATAGAATAATTAGAATGAACTAACACTTGAGGATCAAAGACAACAGTCATGTCAAGTACCCCTCGAATGTCACTATGGATTTGTCACACCCCGATCTTACTAGGGTGTGATGGCACCCGACCCCATATTCGGAGCCGAGCGAACACTCGGACTCTTATTACACACATATTCTCTTTGGATTCTTAAATCAAATGAAAGCAAAATACATAGTAAAATTTTCAAAATCTTTTCGTCGTTTCTCAAATTAAACACGACCGTAAAACATAAGGGCTCTGTAACATAATGTATAATAAAAACACATCAACTAGTGGAACCCTTTTTAAAGCTGACATTCTAGACCCACGACTCTGTCTACAAAGTCTCTAACTTCGAACAAACTGCACAGCACATATAATCTGACTCGGCAGCACTCCAGGTACAAATGAAGTCTCCAAACTCCGCTGGAACGTCTTATGCAATAGCTCTTACTTGTCTGAGTGTACCTGCGCGGCATGAAACGCAGCGCCCACAAAAAGGGGCGTCGACGAGCAATGTACCGAGTATGCAAGGCATAAACAATAACATAGTAAGGGATATAAATATGAATAGTAACCATATGGAAACTTAGAACATGTCATGAGAAAAGAAGAGTAACTCGTACATGTAAATGCCGCCTAGGGCGCGGGCCACGCATGCTTATCCTTTCCTTTGAAAACATTTCTTTTCGTATACATATGAAAATAGAACATATCATATCATAGCGCCGAATACGCCGGCTCCCCTATGTATCCCGCGTCCGGGCATCCCGCGTCGGGATGATAACGCCACCGACCAGTGGCAATGCGTCTTATAGCGCGACATGTCTCCCTTCCCCATATCCCCCATATCATATACATATCATATACATATATCATATAAGCACGCAGAGAGCCCAAAGAAAATCATGTATCTATCGGAGTGACGTAAGGTCGGTAGCCTCCGATTACATATGAAATAATCATGGGCCCTTTGTCTCACTTTGAAGGAACAATTATAAAGCGAGACTATCAATCAAGGATAACATCACGGAAAACATAAAACAGGTCATAACATATCATTTCATATACTTTGAAACCTTTAAAATAGTCATTATCCAAAAATAGCTTAACATTTCATATCGTCGTATTCATGGTAAGAACATATCCTTGACATATTCGTCCTAGTCATTTTCTCATATCTAGCATCATCATTGTCAACATAAAATCATAGTCGTTGTTTTGGTCATAAAAACTTTCAAAAATCGTAAAACTTGGATTTTGGAGAAAAATGGATATTTTGAAAAACATTCATAAACTTTTAGGAAGGAAAATCATGCTTTGAAATCATAACTTCTAACTTTTGAAAATAGGGACGTTATGGGAGCATTCATAAAATCGCAACGTGTGATTCATGCCATAGAAGGAAAAGGGACGAGCCTTAACATACCTGTCTCACGACCAACTAGTTACGCTTAATTGTCCAAGCTCGCTACCGCTATTCTACATTCAAGAAAATTGATGCAACCATTAGATTCATTACTATGCACACTTGTCTTGACTTTTCAAATAAATTCACTTATGGTCTGCCGAAATTTCGGCAAAGATCTCCCCCGTAAATACACCATCCCCGAGAATCTAACTCGACCAATTTCAATCAACCACAATCCGGGAATTCAACCCGCCCAAACTATCAACAATACCAACACTTATTCTAGCAACACTTCAATATTCCATTCAATCTAGTTCAATTCAATTCAATTCAATTCAATTCCTATAATCCTTCAACAATTTAATCAACGTACTACCTTATCCGAAACCTTCAAATTCAACACCAACCATACATTTCATTATCATTCATATACGTTAACTTCAACAACACACCTTCATTCTACATCACATAATCCATAATGACAACAACTAAAACGTCAAATAACATCAATTTACCATAACTTACCAAAACACCTACTATTCGGCCACAACCACTCCTTACATATTTTCATGCATTTTTCATCCATCTTTACACATTACAATAATGACATAACATGCTATATAAAATTTATTCATTCTTCTATGCACACAACACATACATGCGACCAAACTTGGCATGCACACTTCCACATATTTTCATTCATTTCTTTGGCATTACCATAACAACTAGATTACTACTTAAAATTAATTCCTCACTTCTACACACACTACTATATTCGGCCACCCTACTACATCCATATTTTTCCACGAATTTCATCCACTTTCACAAGTTACAACATACATAATCACCCATAACATATACGAAAAGGATTAAACCTTACCTCCCCTTTTTTTTTTTCCTTGATTCTTCACTTAACTAGAACTTGTAACTTGTATGAATATGTGTCTTTCTTGCTCCAAAGAACTACACCACCTTGATAGGGACCTTCTATTTGCTCTAAATGCAAGAAGAAAATGATTTTTTTCTCCATCAACTTTCCATGGCTCATTTTTAAGAGCCATGGCCGAAACCCCTATGCTCTCTTCTTTCTTATTTTTTTCTTTCTTTCTCCCTAATTGTCTTGAATTAAAAGATGACTTATCATATATATATATAGAGCTACAAGCATGTGAGGGGCACATGCCCTTCTCTCCATATTTTTCTAGAAATGTCATTCTTTTTCCTTGAATTTTTCATTGAATTGGTCAAAGAAGACTAATTGTCTTCTTAGGAAAACTTTAGTCCATATGTTTCCATCACATGGCCAATATGCCCTTTTTGGAACCTTCATGAACCTTGTGTGAAATTACCGTTTTGCCCCTCGACTTTCCTCAATATTACCATTTTGCCCCCTAGCCTTCCACATTATTTTCATCGGCCATTTTGCAAATTTCTCTTTTTACCCTTGGCCTCTCCCAACATTTTCATACTACCAATGTTCATAAATAATATTCATAACCAACTTGTACATTAAAATAATTTTGGAAATAATCTTGCCTTTAACTTCTCGCAATTATCCCGAATTATCCGAACGTACGAAATACGGGCTATAACATCCTCCCCCCCTTTAGAACATTCGTCCTCGAATGTTCAATTGATCTTATAGAGTGTCATAATACTTTGGGAGGGTCCCTTTTCCAATCGTTTCTCTCTTTATACCCATTTCTTATCCCTTACTTTATTTCTTTTACCATCGAACTCCTTGGGCTTTACACGAGTCTTCATTCCATGCCATAAGTTTCCTGATCCGCTACACCAACTCGTTCCTCCTTCCTTCATGTATTCACCCTATAGGCCGATATGCTTTAACCTCTGGCTCCAGGCTAATGAGTTCCCTTCATTTGGACTTGAAGCCCATAATACATCCTCCCCCCCCCCCCCCTTTAAGGGGTTCCTTATATGCCAACAGTCCTTTTATGAAGTCTTCGTCTATACCTTATTCCTCGTCTTCCTTCCCAAATCTGTGTCCAACATACCAGAAACTTCTAATCCTAAGTTTTTCTTTTACTTTCTGCCTATGTCATCATTTTGTCCCCATTTCCATACCCTTTCGTCCATTATTCGTCCTTTCACTTGCTTAACTCACTTGCCCATAGTTCCTCTTTGACTGCGCGTCTGTGCTGTAGCTGTACGTCCATATTTTGCAAGTGTTTCGCTACTTTTGTTCTTAGCACAGAATCCCTACAATTTTCGCTCTCCCTTCACCCTTATTCATCGGGTCTTTTACTATATTTGTGATGCTATAGCCGAGCGGTCTCTTATGCACGCTCCCTCCATTTTATTTTATTTCCGCTAAGATCAAATCCCTCAGACCTCACATGAATTCTTATTCCACACCTTCAACTACCAC
The DNA here is from genome assembly GCF_029784015.1 of Lycium ferocissimum. Taxonomy (NCBI): domain Eukaryota; kingdom Viridiplantae; phylum Streptophyta; class Magnoliopsida; order Solanales; family Solanaceae; genus Lycium; species Lycium ferocissimum. The sequence goes on along the minus strand of NW_026717127.1, from coordinate 4,979 downwards.
TCGGCAATGTCGACCCCTTACCTTTATATACCTTTCCATACCGAAGTCTCATAACATCGTCATAAACTCGCTTATCCCTTCTCTTACTTCACATTCCCTTGTCGCGATTACTATTCCCTTAGCCTCACTTATTGCAATTAGTTCTCAAATTCCATATATTTCTTTCTTGTCTTCTTTTAACACACTCTATCCCCTTTTCACATGCTTACTTCGAGTCCCTTTCTAAATAGCCTCGTGTTTTGCAACTAATTTTTCTCGGGAGCTTCACTTACTGAGGTTTCTTACCTTTCTCTTTCTTCCGTCACTTTGATCCCTTCATGTTCCATCTACTCCCTCTCTTTCTTTTCCAACTATCGTCATATTAGAATTTCCAATCTCAACCTATAGTAGAATAATAACAGCTTACTTTGCAACACTTGTATCACTTCTTTGATGTCTCGAACTTCGGCACCCTTACTCGATTGATACTTTTTTATACCGTAGCTTCGATTGCTTGGACTCATATGTCCACCGATACAATCATATATGGGATATCCTACACCTTCATATATATATATATATATATATATATATATATATATATATATATATATAACCCACCAAATACTTCCAAACACTATTCAAGCCTATCCTATTTCTAGGGCTGTGATGCACTTCCTGTCTCTTCACCGAGCAAGTCTGCCTCGTCCTGCGCGTCCTCTTATGGTCTCCAACCATTCCATATGCTCTAGTTTCCCTTAGGCTACCCTAACTTCTCATTTGTCTCTTAAGTCTGGACATATAGAATTTCTTGCATACTTCCCAGGGGGTCACCCATCCTGAAATTGCTCCCACCTGAGCACGCTTAACCTCGAAACTTTGGTGGAATCTGGTGCCTTAATGTTGCTATAATCGCGTCCGCTCTCTCACATGACCTTTATTACATGTTCTGGAGTAAGTCGAAGTCTTACCGATTCTGAAACATTTCCGTAACACGTCCTTTCTTTTGTAATTACCATTTTACCCTTTTTACTTCCTGATGTTCACTTCCTACTCGTGTGTACGACTATTTCCTGTCCTAGGCCTCCAGATTCCCGAGGGTAGTGATCGCACCTTCATCGCCATGTCAAATCCATAACCTTTCTGAAACGTCGCGTCTCGCTTATTGCCTGTTTATCGTATTTCCTTTTTGCGCTTCTTTCTCTTAGACATGCCCATTATGGCGGTAGCCTCCTTTATTATTCTCACTATTCAAATCCGCACACGATAATATTAGCAATACCTCGCTTACATATGTATACGACACATCTCCGGTCATACGGAGCCTCGGCAAGGTGATAGAACATCAATACTCGTCCCTCGTAACTTTCCGTATCGCTTCTCACTTTCTTCCGTCGTAGGTAAAGCCTGTATAGGAGATTCCATTTTCCTAGGACTTGGCTCTATCGCACAATCATAGGATAGAAAGAAGGTCAACAATCCCTAGATGCCCCACAGCCTCCTGTTTATAAATGTGGCCGGCTTCACACCCACAAACAGGACTCTACTGGACACGACTTTGCAGACAACCCTTAGACCGACCTGCTCTGATACCACTTTGTCACACCCCGATCTTACTAGGGTGTGATGGGCACCCGACCCCATATTCGGAGCCGAGCGAACCCTCGGACTCTTATTACACACATATTCTCTTTGGATTCTTAAATCAAATGAAAGCAAAATACATAGTAAAATTTTCAAAATCTTTTCGTCGTTTTCAAATTAAACACGATGCAGAAACATAAGGGCTCGAACATAATGTATAATAAAAACACATCAACTAGTGGAACCCTTTTTAAAACCGACACACTAGACCCACGACTGTCTCGCAAAGTCTCTAACTTCGAACAAAAGCGCACAACACATATAATCGACTCGGCAAAGACCTCCGTACAAATGGAGTCTCCCAACTCCGCCGGAACGTCTTCGCAATAGCTCTTACTTGTCTGAGTGTACCGCGGCATGAAACGCAGCGCCCACAAAAAGGGGCGTCAGTACGAGCAATGTACTGAGTATGTAAGGCATAAACAATAACATAGTAAGGGATATAAATATGAATAGTAACCATATGGAAACTTAGAACATGTCATGAGAAAAGAAGAGTAACACATACATGTAAATACGCCTAGGGCGGAGGCCACGCATGCTTATCCTTTCCTTTGAAAACATTTCTTTTTCGTATACATATGAAAATAGAACATATCATATCATAGCGCCGAATACGTCGGTATGTATCCCATATCCGGCATCCCGCGTCCGGGATGATAACGCCAGCTGACCAGGTGGCAATGCATCTTATAGCGCGACATGTCTCCCTTCCCCATATCCCCCACATCATATACATATATCATATAAGCATGCAGGAGAGCCCAAAGAAAATCATGTATCTATCGGAGTGACGTAAGGTCGGTAGCCTCCGATTACTGTATGAAATAATCATGGGCGCTTTGTCTCACTTTGAAGGAACAATTATAAAGCGAGACTATCAATCAAGGATAACATCACGGAAAACATAAAACAAAACGGTCATAACATATCATTTCATATACTTTGAAACCTTTAAAATAGTCATTATCCAAAAATAGCTTAACATTTCATATCGTCGTATTCATGGTAAGAACATATCCTTGACATATTCGTCCTAGTCATTTTCTCATATCTAGCATCATCATTGTCAACATAAAATCATAGTCGTTGTTTTGGTCATAAAAACTTTCAAAAATCGTAAAACTTGGATTTTGGAGAAAAATGGATATTTTGGAAAACATTCATAAACTTTTAGGAAGGAAAATCATGCTTTGAAATCATAACTTCTAACTTTTGAAAATAGGGACGTTATGGAGCATTCATAAAATCGCAACGTGTGATTCATGCCATAGAGGAAAAGGGACGAGCCTTAACATACCTCGTCTCACGACCAACTAGTTACGCTTAATTGTCCAAGTTTTAAAGCTACCGCTATTCTACATTCAAGAAAATTGATGCAACCATTAGATTCATTACTATGCACACTTGTCTTGACTTTTCAAATAAATTCACTTATGGTCTGCCGAAATTTCGGCAGCATCTCCCCTGTAAATACACCATCCCCGAGAATCTAACTCGGCCAATTTCAATCAACCACAATCCGGGAATTCAACCCGGCCAAACTATCAACAATACCAACACTTATTCTAGCAACACTTCAATATTCCATTCAATCTAGTTCAATTCAATTCAATTCAATTCAATTCCTATAATCCTTCAACAATTTAATCAACGTACTACCTTATCCGAAACCTTCAAATTCAACACCAACCATACATTTCATTATCATTCATATACGTTAACTTCAACAACACCCTTCATTCTACATCACATAATCCATAATGACAACAACTAAAACGTCAAATAACATCAATTTACCATAACTTACCAAAACACCTACTATTCGGCCACAACCACTCCTTACATATTTTCATGCATTTTTCATCCATATTTACACATTACAATAATGACATAACATGCTATATAAAATTTATTCATTCTTCTATGCACACAACACATACCTACGACCAAACTTGGCATGCACACTTCCACATATTTTCATTCATTTCTTTGGCATTACCATAACAACTAGATTACTAATTAAAATTAATTCCTCACTTCTAAACACACTACTATATTCGGCCACCCTACTACATCCATATTTTTCCACGAATTTCATCCACTTTCACAAGCTACAACATACATAATCACCCATAACATATACGAAAAGGATTAAACCTTACCTCCCCTTTTTTTTTTCCTTGAATCTTCACTTAACTAGAACTTGTAACTTGTATGAATATGTGTCTTTCTTGCTCCAAAGAACTACACCACCTTGCTAGGGACCTTCTATTTGCTCTAAATGCAAGAAGAAAAAAATTTTTTTTTTCTCCATCAACTTTCCATGGCTCATTTTTAAGAGCCATGGCCGAAACCCCTATGCTCTCTTCTTTCTTATTTTTTTCTTTATTTCTCCCTAATTGTTTTGAATTAAAAGATGACTTATCATATATATATATAGAGCTACAAGCATGTGAGGGGCACATGCCCTTCTCTCCATATTTTTCTAGAAATGTCATTCTTTTTACTTGAATTTTTCTTTGAATTGGTCAAAGAAGACTAATTGTCTTCTTAGGCAAACTTTAGTCCATATGTTTCCATCACATGGCCAATATGCCCTTTTTGGAACCTTCATGAACCTTGTGTGAAATTACCGTTTTGCCCTCGACTTTCCTCAATATTACCATTTTGCCCCTAGCCTTCCACATTATTTTCATCGGCCATTTTGCAAATTTCTCTTTTTACCCTTGGCCTCTCCCAACATTTCCATACTACCAATGTTCATAAATAATATTCATAACCAACTTGTACATTAAAATAATTTTGGAAATAATCTTGCCTTTAATTTCTCGCAATTATCCCGAATTATCCGAACGTACGAAATACGGGCTATAACAGGATTATGTCAAATAGAACTTCAAGAATCATAGACACGTATCAGGACATAATGAAATTGTTTCTAGAAATCAAGAACATTAGCCATTCTAGTATCTCTAAGAATAGGAGCTTCTTTGGAGTTTATACGTTCGTCGTCTGTTTATTTCATATAGACCATGCCAAAAAAGAAAGAAGGGATAGCTTTACATACCTTGATTTACGACCCTCGAAACAATTATGACGGATCAGCCCCTTTTTAAGACTTTATCTACAAGATAATGATAGTAACACAAGCATCGACAACTTGTAATCAAGCACAACCAACAAGACAAAGATATGGACAATACGACGAGCCACGAGCTCGCTATATGACAACTATTCGGCGTTTCACCTTGCCCTTCCTCCTCCAAAACTCCATAACAACAATAATACAACTAGGCTATGTACACATCGGCTCAACATCATATTCAAAAATTTAATTACAATAAGAGCAACCC
>NW_026717126.1:0-15207 GCF_029784015.1 Lycium ferocissimum | reverse complement strand
TATATATTTGTTTGTTGAGTCTGAAATATTGATTCGTATACTTATGATTCCGATACGTGACTATGATTCCTGAAGTTCGGTTTGATATGTTCCCGAGTGGTATTCGGAAGAAAATCTGATTTGACTACTGTTGTGGCTTATAAGCGATGGTTCGTTTTGATTAACCTATTAAGTCTTTGAAAATGTTTTAAACTGTATTTGGTTACTCACGATTCTGTTCGTGCGTTCTGTTGTTACATTTGCCGCTGGATACTTGACCGCGGTATGTGTGATATTGACCGCTGGATACTTGACCGCGGTATGTGTGATATTGACCGCTGGATACTTGACCGCGGTATGTGTGATATTGATCGCTGGATACTTGACCGCGGTATGTGTGTATATGTGGTATGTGATATGTGATAAAATGATGATATGATCTTATTTGCCGAGTCCCTACGCAGAGAAGTCGGACACGATATGTGTATATGTGATTTTGACGATCCGGATTATGATCGGTCGGTTAATGTCGGCTATATGATTTGTTCTATTTTCCATATATGAGACAAAACGTTTTACAAAAGAAAGCTAAGCATTTGGCATTCGGATTATCACGATTTGTCTTACCGCCTATGTATGATTTGTGCTTTAGGCAGCAAGCCCTTTGGTATTACGGATTTCTATGCTCATTTTACGCACTCCTTACTTCGGTTATGACCTCGTTTTCTGTATGCTATGCTTTACATGCTCGATCGCATATTCGTCTTGACCCCTTTCTTCGGGGGCCGCGTTTCATCTTGCGGTATATACAAATGAGCAGAAGATGTTCCAGCGGGATTGGCGAGCTCCATTTTCTCTCGCAGTGCTGCCGAGTCGGAGTGTTAAAGTTGTGATATCTTGGGTTATGTTAGGGACTTTGCAGACAGAGTCGAGTGTATGTCATGTCAGTTGTGTAAGCGGATAGGCGAGCCGATATGTTACAGATTTGTTTTGTAAGCGGCTATGTAAGCCGATATATCAGTTTGCGTTATGTTACAGATTTGTTATGACTACGAATTTCATTCGATTTGAAAAAGATGAGAAGCATGTTTGTTTTCTGAAAATTTTTAATTATGTGCTTATGTTATGTTTTGCGGGCCCAGTATGGCTATGAGTATTACGAAAGTCGACGGGGTTCGCTTATTTTAGATAAGGTTCGAGTGTGCCCATCACACCTTATCGGATTAAGGGTGTGACACAATACAAAGGTAGCATAAGATTCCTTGGGCGCAGAATAAAAGATAGACATAGACGGGAGAAATGATAAGGGAATTCTAAAGGAAGCACCCAAGATAGACGTAATTAATTGAGTACGAGTATAGGACGAAAGGGAAATATATAGTTACGAACTTAAAGGTGTAGTACGACGACATGGTGATAAGATAAGACCATTATTAAGACGAACTTGATATATTTTTGAATAAGTTAGAAGCCAGTGTTGAGTACACAACAAGGGTAAAACGGCATAAGGCATAAAGGGGTACTACGTGCACACGACTTCACCTCGAAAATAGTGGAATCCTTAAGGGACAAAGACGGTAGGCTTGAGGAACAAATGGTGTATTATAAATTCATCAGAGGAAATAGATGATATAGGTTGGGATAAAGATAATATTTCAAGAGAACTTTGGATACTTATCGTCAGAATATAAGTGCTGCCTAATTGAGATTGGAACGACTACAAGTACTAATTAATTATTAATTGGAGTGAGTGGAATGTGGCCTTGGATGAGTTGCTACATTGGTCGCATTACTCAAGTACAGAGTATTAGATGAGATTTTGTACTATATATAGAAAGGCTCTCGTCGCTTCGGGACTTTGTTAAGATTTCGTACGTGGATAATCAAAGTTATAGATTATAAGGAAAAGACGTGGATGTGGTACAGTACCAAGTGAATTGGAAAAGGGGATCGGATGAATTTGAGATTGGGAATAGGGACGTAGAGCAGAATATAAACGGATAATGGTATAAGTACACCCTTAAGGGGGGAAGCGGGTAAGAGAAATACAAGTATAAGATGGAAACAATTGACACTGCAATATATTTGATACGGATGCTTGAGCTTCAAGTGAGATCCCTCGCTGAGACAAGTTAGTAAGATCTAAAAGCCAAAGAATAAATGGATAGAAGTCGGATGGTAATTGAGACAAGATGCGAGAATTATTTGTAGAGATCTTGAATGATATGACACTAGAAAGTGGGTGCGTATAAAAAGAAAGAATATGACAAGAGAGCGGTAACGAGTGACTTAAGAGATATTGTAAAGGATAGCAATGCTATGCTGGATTAGAGGCCTTATGTTGGCAATAGAGTTGCTCGCTGATGATATTGTGACTTATAAGTAGCAAAAGAAAAAGGAATAGAAAATCTCCCATAGTAGGAAGCGATAAAGTCAAAGGATGAGTAAAGGAAGGGAAAGGAGTATGACAAGATGGGCTACGGGCGAATTTTAGTACGGAAGAGATATGTAAAGCAGGATGAATCAGGAGAAGGAAAGGCTATGACTAAGATTGAATATACTTTATACAAGTTGTACAAGAATAGTTATGTCACGACCCGAACTACGGGCCGCGACGGGTATCCGGGGCTACCCACCGAACACCACTCATGCGGTTACTTATCTGCTCTCATTCATACTATATGCTCATGATCATAGGAATGTATCATCATGTCACGACCCAGCCCCGTGGCCGCGACTGGCGTCCTATTTGGACACCCAAACGGACTTTCATATCAAATCATCATAATTTGTCCTAGCTCAGATATCATATTCCTCATTTTAAACAGAAGTGAAAATAAATGCCAACTTAAGCGGTCGCGCATACAAAATGTCATATCAAAGTCAGAAGAGTGGCGGAATGTACATCGCCGAACATATATACACATATGCAAACGTATGGGCCACTATGGCCTCCAGACCAAACGAGACCGCATTAAGATACAAATCACATACAAAACAAACACACATAGGACCCTCGACCCACATATATGACTACAGGCCTCTACAGACTCACAACAAAGACATTTGACGGGACGGGGCCCCGCCGTACCCGCATAGTCCAAATATACGAAGATATACATGACAAAAGCATATATACCAAAAGACGGGCTCCCGGATCAAAAGGAGCAATCCAAGATAGCAGGGTGTGTAGCCTACACTGGCGGATCACCTGAACGTATATCTGTACCTGCGGGCATGAAACGCAGCCCCCGAAGAAAGGGGGTCAGTACGAAGGAGGTACTGAGTATATAAAGCATAGAGTACAGAAATCCAAACCGCAAGTGAAATAAGAGTACAGAGAGAAAGTACCAAATCAAGTATCAAAACCTGTACTAAAACATATGTATATAATACAAATCGAAATCATGCATAACGCTCAGGAACGTGGCCACCACCCGACGCTGGTGCCACAACACAAAGATAGTCCGTAATGTTTCAAATCTCCGTACAACTCCGAACATAACACATCATCACACACACATCATATCATAAGCCATATCACAGCATAACTCCATATACGGTAACCGGCCCTATGGCGAGGTCTCGGAAACCGCAACACAGCATACTACCGAATTTATCATAAGGCGCACGATCACAAAGCCGGCCCGGGATCCGGCGAACGATATCATAATAACATGCACGAGCAGAGTAGTGAGAGACTAATGCAATTCACAAGTAAAAACATTCGTAAAGACGTAGCATAGACATATGGCGACAATTTAGGCAAAGTATGTTTAAGTAATTGAGCAATATGGAATCTGTCTCACAAAAGTATTTCTACAATCGGATTCATAGTTCAAATGCATATTAGAACGTACTCGAGTCATTAGAACATCAATCTTTGATAACTATAATCATACGCTAAAGTTTTTTTTTTAACGTCATGCCAAATAAGTCGAATAGGACACTCGGAGGAGGTCTTGGGGCTAGTGGGCCCACCTCGGTCAAGTCGAGGTGGCATACAAAATTTTACAAACATTAGACCCTATGGAAGCATCCATGAAAGATTTAGAGCAATCCGAGTTCGTTTGGGAATGTTACGGAAGTTTTAACATCCTTCCGACGAACATAAGGAAGGTAGTTCAATTATGCTGAATGAATAGTACCAAAAATCAAACTCGGATTTCCGTGAGCAGAATTGCCCCCGAGACTCGAATCCAAGCCTAATAAACCTAAGACATGCCAAAAGAAGGAAAGGGTAAGCTTTACATACCTTACGTGCGTCTCACGCTCACTTGAACTCAAATCGTTTCGCCCCGAATCTACAAATGGTCACATTTACCAATTTACTATTCATAAGGCTTAAAATTTCAACCTTAACCAATTCTTGTCTATAAAAATTTGGGCAGCATCTCCCCTATATATACAACATCCCCGAGATTCAAACTCGGCCAAAACAACAACAACCATACCAACAACAATATAATTAACATTAACCATCGACTAGAAACGCATTCTAGCGTAAATAGTCTTATTTTCCAAATAATGCAACCACTCCAAATCTAACTTTGCATTTATAAGTCAATATCAATATTTTCATATTCAAATACTAATTTATGATCATTCAAACATAAGCCAAGAATATTCCAAGCCTTATAGCCAATATTCAACAATTCCATATTCCATCAAAAATTCCTATATGTGCAACAAAACCATCCCAACACATTTTCTACTCACTAATTCATCACCAACAACAATAATCTACACTTAAACAACTTCCTTATCTTAATATCATAAAATCACATTAATATGACATAATTCTCTACATTCCATTTTCGTGCCAATTACTTAACCCCTATAATCTTCATTTACATTGTAAAGATCACAACAACACAACTAACATGTTAAACAAAATAAATCCATCATTATTCATCACCAATAGACCACACGGCCAACATGGCAATTTTCCAACTTCATCCAATTTTCATTCAACTTTCATTTTCAATACAAATTCCACAATAACCACAACTAAAATACAACATAAAATTCAACTCATCCCAACTACACAACATAGCACATATACACGGCCACATGCACACATGCACACCCACTTTGCAAACTTCCATATTTCCATATACTACAACACAAACAAACCTTCATAACATAATAATAAGGGATTAATTCTTACCTTTTTCTCCTTGGTTCTTCACTTGTCCAAAGTGTGAGATTGATGAAACTAATGCTCAATCTTCCAAAACAACTACACCAAGTTGTAGAGGAGCCTTGAATTAGTAGGAATATAACAAGAAAATAATTTTTGGAACAATATTTTGAGGGGTGATTTTCCCCTTGTCTTGGCCGAATGGCTTGTTGTTGTTGTTCTTATTTTCTCTTGTTTTTCTCCTTCTATTCTTTGTCTTGAAAGTTCTAAGGGGTTTAATGAATAATTGCCCCTTTATATTATTTCCTCACATGATCAAATTATATGGGCTTGGATATTTTTTTCCATTTTCTTCATGCTATGGCCGGCCACCCCTTTTGGGTTGGGCTTGGCTTGCTTTTTTTTTTTTTTTGTAAATTTTTCAAGCCCAATTATTTTGTCCATATTTTTGCTAATCCATGAAATCAATTTTCAAAATTCCAATTTTTCCCTTAGTCATTCCCAATATTTCCACGTCTAAATTTTTATAACCAACTTATATACCAAACAAGATCAATACATTACATTGTCCTTAATTTGTCTCAAAAATCCCAAGGTGTCCAAAGGTGTAAAATACGGGTTATAACATCCTCCCCCTTTATAACATTCGTCCTCGAATGTTAGATTAGTCTTATAAGGCCTTATAAGCATAGCGGGGAGTTGGAAAGCAAATATAAATCACTTATTCATCAACGTAACAAATCTAAAAATTTAGCTTACCTGCAGGTGTAATGAACAAATGAGGATATTTCTTCTTCATGCCGTCCTCTGCTTCCCAGGTCATTTCTTCCCGGTTATTATTCCGCCACAGGACTTTCACAGAAGGCACATCCTTGGTGCGCAGTCTCCTTACCTGCCGATCCAGGATAGCTACAGGTTGCTCTTCATAAGACAAGTCCTCCGTCACCTGAATATCATCTGCTGGAAATATTCTGGAAGGATCACCAACACATTTACGGAGCATGGATACATGAAATACCGGGTGTACTGCCTCCAAATCGGATGGTAAATCTAGCTCATAGGCGACCTCGCCTATCTTTCGAATAATCTGGTACGGCCCGATGTACCGCGGGCTAAGCTTACCCTTTTTACCGAATCTCATTACACCCTTCATAGGCGATACCTTCAGAAATACCCAGTCGCCAATTTCAAATTCTAACGGTCGACGTCGTTTGTCAGCATAAGATTTCTGTCGACTCTGGGCGGCCAATAACCGCTCCCGGATAAGTTTCACCTTATCAACGGCTTGCTGAACTACATCCGGCCCAATTAATTTAGTTTCGCCCACGTCGAACCAACCAATTGGAGATCTGCACTTCCTACCGTATAGAGCTTCATACGGTGCCATCTGGATGCTGGAATGATAACTATTATTATAAGCAAATTCAATAAGCGGTAAATGGTCATCCCAGCTACCTTTGAAATCAATAACACAGGCCCGCAACATATCTTCCAGTGTCTGAATAGTGCGCTCGGCCTGTCCGTCGGACTGAGGATGAAATGCTGTACTAAGACTCACCTGAGTCCCCAATCCTTCCTGGAACGTGTCACGACCCAACCCCGTAGGCCGTGACTCGTGCCCGAGTTGGACACTCATACGTACCCTTACCCCACATAAGCGTAATAGCAAAATTAACATATATAGTAATTAAAGATATTATCAGAGGACGCACGAAGCGAGTATGACGCACGAAGGCCGATCGAGCCGTCACAAAGTATATATACAATCCCCACGTACACAACTTACAAAACATATACGAACCCACTATACATGTCTACGGACCTCTCATCGAAAAACATAAACATATGACGGGACGGGGCCCCGTCGTACCCCCGAAATCCGAATGTACATACATATCGAAAAAAGGCGTCGCCCAAAATGTAAGCTCAACAAAGGAGCGCTCGTAGTGGCCGATAGATGACCTAAGCGGGCGGATGCAAAAGCGCGTGTACGTACTGTGGGCATGAAACACGGTTCCCGAAGGAAGGGGTCGATGTGGAAAAAATGTGCGAATATGTAAAGCGAGAGACGGTAATAAACAAAATCAAAATCGGAACGAGAATGTGCGTGTGAATGAACAAAATGCGTATATAATCAAAATACATGTCGAAATCGTAAATAGTGTATGTGTAAAAACATATGCCAAAGCCGGCCCCGTTAGGGGACTCTCGGCGGTCGAGTGTGGTCGCCCCGACGCCGGCGCCACAAGCATAACATCATAACATAACGGATGGCCATATCGTGTTTTAATCATAACAAAGCGTACATGGCACAACATACACCGTAACCCATGCACGTATATACCTGCCCCCTCACACACGAGCACGGCGAACAATGCGAGGAATACGCTTGAGAACATATCCCGGCCCGGCTCGGTGTGGGAAACATTGAGGCATCCACGAATGGAGTAGTGAGAAACTAAATGCAATAAAATACCATACAAATTTCCAGAGACTCAATGAAGCATAGCGAATGACAGATCAAAGTAATGAAGTCGGACGGAATCATATTAAGCGAATTTCGGATGTCATAATGAATTACGGAGATATAACCTTTCTACGATCTTTTTCATATTCCAAAATAGTTTAAAGGACTTGAGGAAATATTTAAAACAATTTTCATTTAGTAGCTAAAATAGTAGTTAGAACGTTTCCTTAAAAAAAAAACCGCTCGAGGACAAATCATAAATATAAAAGGGTAAAATCAGAATTTGTGGGTCCACCTTGGGACAACCGAAGCGATAGGCTCGAATCATGTTTATTAGGCTTATGGAATCATATATCTAGACCTTAGGGACGTTCCATAACTTTCTAGGTAACTTATGAACATCTCATAAATCTTTCAATCAAAACACACTTAAAGGATTCAATTCTACTGAACGAAAAGGGGGCATTTTCGAACGCGGATTCCGAAGAGCAGAACACTTCCCAAGACTCAAATCCGATCCTAGTACACTTAGAACATGCCAAGAGAGAAATAGGACAGCTTTACATACCTTTTGCGCCTTTTACGCTCTCCAAAACTCAATTCTCTTTTCGTCCAAATCCTACAAATGGTCAAGTTTACCATAAGTTAGCCATAAGGCTTTTAGGCATTCATTTTGAACTAATACTTGCCTAACAAAATTTCGGCAAAGACTCCTTTATAAATACGGCCCCGAGAATTTAACTCGGCTCAAATACCAACAACAACCAAACCAATAACATCTATCCACAACAAGAATCGCAAACTAACATGAATAGTCTTCCTTTTACATAAAGTGACGACTTCCAACTAACTTCGCATTTTTCAAACTAGGTTCAATGTTTTCATATTCATCATTAATCAAGATCATCACAGCATAGTTAGAAGCATTTCATATCGTTCCCTTAGATTATACACACGATATACATAATATACAACTTCCCGCTAAAGACATAGTTCATTCAAAACTTCCAATTTTCGGCATACATGTTCATAACATGATTCCATCTTCCAAATCTATCAATAATCATCATAATTTGCAACCTAACAACTTCGTTTCTCATAATGTCCCAAGATTACACTAAACAACATAAACTTCTACATTCCGTTTCGATGCAAACTTGCGTCATTTATCTTCATTTACAAGCAAGGACCACTACAACTCAACTAACACACCAAATAACATTAATTCATTGCCATGTTCCAAACACCATACCACACGGCCAACTACTATACTCCAACTTCAACCCAATTTTATTTCAACTTCCTTTTCAATGTGAATTCTTCCATAAACACAACTAGAATTCAACACAATTTTTAACTCACCATAATTATACAACACACATACACACACGGCCCCATGCACTCTTGCACTACCACCATGCAAACTTCCATATTACCATATTTTCTACTCATTTACATGCACCACAACACAAACTAACCTTCAAAACATAATTAGAGGAGGTGAATTCTTACCTTGTTCTTCAAACTTCTTCACTCCACCAAGTTACTCAAACGCCGAAACTAATGGGTTATCTTCCGAAATAATTGCACCACGTTGTAGAGGGACCTTGAATTGGTATAATACCACAAGAGAATAATTTTAGAGACAAGATTTTTGAGGGTGATTTTTCTATGGCCAAACCCGAATTGGTTGGTCTTGTTGTTCTTGTTCCTTTTGTTTTTCTCTTCTTCTAATTTCTTGAACATTCTAAAGGATAAAATGATATATATAAAACATGGCCCCTTAAGTTAATTAATCACATGGAAAAATTTAATGGAACATGGATTTGGGCCATTGGCTTGGCCGGCCATGCCCTTTAATTTGGGCCTCAATTCCATAATTTTTTTTTTGAGCCCAATTGGTTGCGGATCTTATTTTGTAATTTCCGAGGCACATTTCAAAAATTCCAAAATTGCCCTTAGACTTCCTCCCTTTTTCCCACATTCAAACTTCCATATCCGACATACTCATTTTAAGAAAAATCCAATCATAACCTTATTCCTTAAAATCAAGGTTATTTTCAATTTTCCAAATACGCGAAAGTGCCGGATATAACAGAACGACCTCCAGAAGTTAGCCCTAAACTGGGCACCTCTATCGGTTATAATAGATACAGGAACTCCGTGAAGTCTTACTATCTCTTTGATATATAATCTAGCATAATCCTCAGTCGAATACGTAGTCCTAACCGGAAGAAAATGAGCTGATTTCGTCAACCTGTCAACAATAACCCAAATAGAATCATACCTGCGTGGAGTGCGCGGTAAACCTATGACAAAATCCATATTAATCATCTCCCACTTCCAGGCTGGAATTTGCATCTTCTGTAATAACCCGTCGGGCTTCTGATGCTCAATCTTAACTTGCTGACAATTTGGACACTGGCCGACAAATTCTGCAATGTCTCTTTTCATGCCGTCCCACCAATATAAACATTTAAGATCATGATACATCTTAGTGGAGCCAGGATGAATAGAATACCGAGCATTATGCGCTTCACCCATAATTTGCCGCCGCAGATTGAAAGAACGTCGGGTACACATACTCGCCTTCATATAATAATACCCCCGTCCGAGAAATTTCGAACTGAGTCTTTTCTTTATTAAGAGCCACATCTCTATACCGAACCAGAATGGGATCTTCGAATCGGCGCTGTTTTACTTCTTCCATAATGGATGATTCAGTAATTTCTCGAACAGAAACTCCAACATTTCCGCACCGTCAAACGGACTCCAAGGTCGGCTAATCGATGAATCTCATGAATTAGTTCCTTCTTATCCGGATCGTACATCACCAAACTACCCATGGACTTACGACTAAGTGCATAAATACGACGTTGGCTTTCCCGGGTGATACTGAGCATTATATCAACATCATAGTCTTTTAGCAACTCGAGCCATCTCCGTTGCCGTAGATTCAGCTCCTTTTGCTTAAAAATATATTGGAGGCTTTTATGATCAGTGTAAATGTCAACATGAACTCCATATAAATAATGCCGCCATATTTTCAAGGCATGAATTACCGCGGCTAATTCCAAGTCGTGAGTGGGATAATTTCTCTCGTAAGGCTCCGAGTTGCCGGAAGCATAGGCTATGACTCGACCGTGCTGCATCAAAACACAACCTATCCCAAGATTCGCAGGCATCACAAGAAACAACATACCCGTCCGATCCTTCCTAAGAGCTAAGACTGAGCCGTGATTAATTTCTCCTTCGCCGTCCGAAAGCCGCGCCGCGGTGCATCACCACTAAAATTTTGGCCGCTTTCCGCGCCGCCGTTAGTGGTGCCGCAATAGAAGCAAAATTCTCCACAAATCTTCTCGTAATATCCCGCTAACCCCGTAAAATCGCGTACCTCTGCTTCTGGCAGGGTAGGCCTCGGGGCAATTTCAGACAGCTTCAATCTTCTGTGTATCGACCCGAATACCATCTGCTCCGACGATATGCCCCAAGAATGCCATTGAGGTCAACCAGAATTCACATTTGGAGAATTTAGCATATAGTTTCTGTTGCCGAAGGGTGCCGAGTACTGCTCTCAAATGATCTGAATGCTCCTCTGCTGATCGTGAATAAACCAAAATATCGTCAATAAACACAATCACAAACATATCCAGGAATGGCCGGAATACCCGATTCATTAGATCCATGAATATCGGGCTGGAGCATTAGTTAATCCAAAAGACATCACTCGAATTCATAATGCCCGCACCGGTCCCGAAAGCCTTAATATCTCGCTCGTACCCGCACTGATGGTAGCCTCGAATGCATCTATCTTTGAAAATATTTGGCACCCCGCAACCGATCAAATAAATCATCAATCCTAGGGAGGGGATATTTATTCTTAATAGTCACCTTATTCATGTCACGACCCAACCCCGTGGGCCGCGACTAGCGCCCGAACTGGGCACCCGTACGTGCTAACACACAGTATCGCATATGTTAACAAAAATCAATCAGGTAATAACTCAAATATTTTAGAAAAAAATCCGGCAGTTTCCTCTCGTTTTTCCTACTAACCAAAATTTACCTCGCACTCGTAAAATACCAGCAAAGGCCACACACACGGCCATCATATTATATAAAACACATACATAGGCGAGCTTTCAAGGCCGCCGCGGTAGATAACCGCCCGTACATATATCACATACACATACCGGTATGTACGAACCATAACCCACACTTTATGTCTACACAGTTTCTATAAGGCACGTAACATACAAACATACGACGGACAGGCCCCGCCGTACCCCGATCAAATATACATGAACGTGACAAACGACTCGTACCGAAATCTAGGTTCCTACAAGGGAGCTCTTCAAAATAGCTGACAGGACCCTAAGTCACGGCTCACCCGAACGTATATCCGCACCGCGCGCATTTAACGTGTACCGAAGAAAGGTCGCACGAAATATGTACCGAGTATGTAAAGCAAGAACACAATAACCGAATTATACGGAGATAAAGAGGACGGAAAAGTAGTACAATAATCGAGTCTCATAACACTTACCTTGAACATAAAACGTGCTTTCCCAAATCATACTAGACTGAGTATCATAATTAAAGAAATCATCGTGAACAAATGCAAACATAACATGCCCCGCCCTATAACGAGGGACGCGGTAAGTAAAATCATCATGTACATGCATGTAACGTGCCCCGCCCCTCCTAGGAGGGACGCGGTGAAAGGAATCATATGCCGTCCCGGCCGCCTCCCCGTCATCACATCATCATAATACATAAGTACATATACATATATAACATGCCCCGGCCCTCTAGTGAGGGGCGCGGTGAATAACGCAGGAACCGCACGAATACATGCCCCGGCCCGGACGCAATAAAGATGTCATAATAGTCCGCACGAGCAGAGTAGTGAGATAACCATATGCATGAGAACAAATAAGTAAACAAATTATTTTTCAAAACTCGACGGACAATTACATTTGCCGTCCCTCGAAAGTGTAGAAATAAATACTGAATTAATCAAAATTGTGTACAAAAGCTACGAACTTCGGGAGTCATTCTTACGAGTTAACTATATCAAAATATGTTGTAGTATTCGATGGGACAATCAAAACAATCATCGTACTTGCATACTACTTAAAATAATTCAATTAAGTCAACATAACAAAAATCTCGGGAACTAGGGGCCCACCTCGGGTTAAATGAGGCGGCGTATACGACTTACGTATAATACGTCTCATGGCATTACTTATGAGGGTTTTTAGGGTAATCGGATCCTATCCATGCACGTTCTAGGCGGTCAGACAATTCTTTCAACTAATCATGAGCATTTGATTCAATTCTATTGAATGAATAGTAGCCAATTTCAATGTCGGATTTCTAGAATTAGAGTGATCCCCGAGACACGTATTCAAGCCTATTACATCTAGGACATGCCAAAGAAAGGAGAGGTAAGCCTTACATACCTTTTGCGCCTTCGACGTTCTTCAAAACTCACTTCCGTTTCGTCAAAAATCTGCAAATGGTCATCCTTACCAATTTACTATTCATGCAAGCTAACATTTCAATCTTTGGTTTCTATCCTGCTCCGAAATTTCGCAGCACTTCCCCTATAAATACGACACCCCGAGAATTTAACTCGGCTCAAATACCAACAACAACCAAACCAATAACATCAATCCACAACGAAAATCGCAAACTAACACAAATAGTCTTCTTTTTACATAAAGCGACAACCTCCAAACTAACATCACGTTTCCAAACCAATATCAAGATTTTCATGATCATTACCCATCAAGATTGTTCCAACATCATTTAGAGACATTACATATGATTTTTCATATTGTTCACAAAATATACAAATTCTCCACCGAAACCATAACTCGTCCAAAACTTCCATTCTTCAACTAACATGTTCGTAGCACATTGTCATTTCTCATATTCATCAACAATAATCATAACTAGCACTCAAACAATGTATTTCCATAATCACATATCAACTATGTTAAAACGCATATACTTTCCTACAATAACATATATGCAATTCTAATGCCAAACTTAAATCGTTAAGCCTCCATTTACACTACAAGGATCACAACGACGCATCTAACATATTACACAAAATAAATTCGTCATGGGTTGACCACCTATATATGCCACGGCCAACATGCATCTTTCCATTCCATTTCATTTTCATTCAACTTTCACTTCCAATACTAATTTCACAATAACCACAATCATAATACAACATAAAATTTAACATAATCACATTACACATCAACTATAAATTCGGCCATCAACATGCACTCACTCCCATCATACAAACTTCCATATTTCTATACTTTCAACTCATTTCGCATACACTACGACACATTCAAGCCTTCATAACATAATTAGAAGAGATGAATTCTTACCTTTCTCTTCAAACTTCTTCACTTCCTCAAGTTGTCCAAGCGACAAAGCCGAGGCTTAATCTTCCAAACCAACTATGCCACGTTGAAAAGGGACCTTGAATTGGTATAGAAACCACAAGAGAAAAATTTTGGGAGCAAGATTTCTTGATCCTCCTCTTTCACCCTCTTGGCCGAATGGCCTTCAAATTTTTTGCTCTTCTTTGTGTTTGTTTTCTCTTCTTGTTTCTTGAAGATTCTATGGATATGGCTATTATACAATTAATTAGCACATGGAAAATTAGCTAAAAGGTTAAGGTGGGCTTGGCCTTGTGGCCGGCCACCCTTAGCATTGGGCCTTAATTTTTCAATTGAATTATTTTGGCCCAATGACTTATAAGCCACTTTTGTAATTTCCGAAACTAATTTTTCCGCGTCAACATTTCCTTTAACATCACATGCACATTAAGTAGAATCCAATTAGAGCCTTGTTTCTTAACATTCCATACTATTTCCAATTTCCCGAATACGCACAAAATGCGAGTATAACAATTCAAATTACCGTAGTCGATACACATTCACAACGAACCATCTTTCTTCCTTAAAAATAATAATACCGGCGCTCTCGTGGCGATGTACCGGTCCGATAAAGCCTTGTCCAATAGATCTTTTAATCGCTCTTTCAATTCTTTCAATTCGCACTGGTGCCATTTCGTACGGATTTGCGAATAGATATGGGCTGCGTGTCTGGCAACAAATCTATTGTAAATTCTATTTCCCGTTCAGGGGGGAGACCTGGAAGTTCATCCGGGAATACATCGGGGAATTCATTGACGACCGGGACTGCTTGAAGAGTGGGCGTCTCTGCTTTAATGTCATGCACACGGACCAAATGATAGATATAGCCTTTCTGGATCATCTTCCTGGCCTTAAGGTACGAAATGAACTTACCCTTCGGCGACGCTGTATTGCTCCTCGCCCACTCTATGACCGGTTCTCCCGGAAAACCGGAAACGAACTACCTTTTTCTGCAACACATTAGCATAATGTAGCTAACCAGCCCATACCCATAATAACATCAAATTCGGTCATGTCTAATTCTACCGTATCAGCTTTGGTGCAACGATCACATATAATCACGTAACAATCTTTATATACTCGTTTCGTTATAATAGAATCCTCAAACCGTGTAGCTACTTCAAATGGCCCCGAAGGGTTTGGGAATTATT
>NW_026717125.1:0-15446 GCF_029784015.1 Lycium ferocissimum | reverse complement strand
CTTAAAAAAACCAAAAAGGTGCTTATTTAACAAGAGAGTTTGTCTTTTGTAGGGATAAGAGCAAGAAAAAAGGGGTAAAAAGTTAGGTACTTAAAACAAGTAGGATTAGGAGTCAAGACCCTTTTAATGGGAATAGAAGATAACGGATATTAGTTGGCTATTGATTACATACAAAACAAGGGGTTTATAAATCATTAGTCCAAACAAAGAAAGGGGAAAAATGAGGGAGATAAAAAGCTTATATTATAAGTACTTTTAATAAAGAAGATCGGGGTTCACAAAAGAAAATAATAAAAATATTCAAGCGAAGCTCACATTCAGGACGAATGTTTAAAGGGGGGAAAGGGATGTTACACCCCGACAAAGAACACTTCAAGTTTGATAAAGCTTTTTGAAAATTAAGTAAAATAACTTTGGATTAAAAAGAGCAGGCATTATTAAGTATGTTTTGGGAGGGGAGCATAGGGAAGCAAGGTTTACAAGGAAATGAGGAAGGAATTTATTAGTAACTTTGGAAAAAAAAAATACTCCCTTTGAGACAAAATAATTTGGGGAAGGAATAATTCTGTAAAATGGGTTTTAAGGGAAAAAAAGCCAAAATTTAAGTTCATAAGTCAGCCCCCACCGAAAAAACCCCGTTGAAGGACATGGAGTGGGTTTATGGACGTTGTTTGGGGGCCCGGGGAAATTTTTTTAAAGCCCCCGGAGGTAGGGGAATAAGGGATGACAAAAACCAAGGGCAGGCCCCCCATGCCCCTGAAGTTTTTCTAATGGTTTAAAACCACCTAGACAAAAAAAAGGGGGATTACCCCTTATTTTCATATCAAACCCCCCTAAAAGCTCCCAAATACTATGGAAATTTTCAAACCCCTCCACTAAATCTTAGCACAAAACACGTGAAATTTCAGAATTCAGGTTCGGGAAGTGTATGGTTATGATTAAAGTATCGTATTACAGTGAATCTTGGCTTGAGACCAAGGCGAATATTGAAGATATTGCTGCCCTAGCGAAGGATAAGGTATGAATCTCTCCTTATTAGTATTAATTTCGATTTATTTACCGGGATAAAATTATTAAATAGTCATATAACAAGTTAGTTGGTTGAAAAATTTGAAAAACATCATGTGGGATATTTTATGGAGCATATTGGTGTTGATAATGTTGTTGTTGATGTTGGTATTGTTGTGGTTGATGTTGGTTGTTTGGATTGTGATTTAAATCTTGGCATATAAACATAGGAGGATGTTTAGCAATTTCGGGCAGACTTAAACTAATTAATTTGAAGGCTTAAAATGAGCATATGACATTGAGCCTAACTATAGTATGAATGGTCTTATATGTAGATTAGGAATAGAAGTAGGTGGGGAGGTTGAGAAGTGAACTTCCAGGTCTGTTAAGGCTAGTCCCTTACTTTTCAAAGGCATGATTATTTTCTTATGATCCCACATATGTTTTCCATAACGTCCCTATGTCCTAAAGCTAGAAGTTCATGATTCTCAAGGTTTTTATAATGCTAAAGATGAAGTATGTTTTATGATGATGATGATGATCCGATTTCTAGAAATTCCAAAGCTTATGAATTGATGTCGTTATGAGACTATGGAGCTTATTTCATGATTTCTTTGATTTCATTCATTGTTGTTGATCACACCTTATAATAATTGTTCCTTCAAGGTGAGATAAAGCGATGATGATCGGTCCATAATATAATCGGAGGTTACCGACCTTACGTCACTCCGATCAAGTAGCAACTCTTATTTGGGCTCTCATGCATGCGACTTATGTTACAATATATGGGGTATGGGGAAAGGTGAAGCGTTATATACGCATAGCCACCTGATCAGTTGGTATATTATGATATCATTCCGGGTGCGGGATATATGGATAAGGATCAACCCGTTTGTTCCGCAGCAATATATATATATATATAAATATATATATATATATATATATATATATATATATATATATATATATATAATGATAAGATACATATGGATCGGGCTGCTCATTCCGCAGAAATATAATATATTTATGGATCGGACTACACGTTCCGCAGCACTATTATGCTATATATGTATGAGAAAGGCTAAGCATGCATGGTATCCGCCTAAGAGGCAATCAGATGTACAGGTTATCCTTATCTCATGTTATGTTTTGTATCCCTTGTTATGTTATTGTTCATGCCTTACATACTCAGTACACTCTTCGTACGACGTCCCCTTCGTGGATGCGCGTTCGTACTCACGAGTTTTAGGTAGTCGGCCAGGGCAATGACTTCTGTAGGATCTCCCTCGAGTACCAATCGCCGTGCGCTCCATTTGGTTTAGAGTTGTAGCCCTTTTGGTATGCTATCTTGACATGTAGATATATAGGTATGACAGGGGCCTTGTCCTGTCTTTTCTACAGTTTATACTCCATAGAGGTCTGTAGACAGTTTTGTATAGTGGGAGTGTTGTGTAGATATGTCAGCTCTTATTTTGTTGTACAGCATATGTAGTGACCTAGACGGCCTACATTGTTATCCTTGGCACGTATGATTGTTTATATATATGCACGGGTTATACATTTTCGATGCAAATTTTGTTATGTTAACTTTACAGTAGACGATATAGTTCAGTTCTGAGTTATGTATGGGCCCAGGTTAAATAGTGAGAAGTAGGTACGAGTCTAGGGGTGCTTGGTCAATAGTGGTCGGGCACTCGTCACGGCTCATCGGTTTGGGTCATGACAATATTAGCAATAATATTCATGCTTTGGTCATCTAAGCATCTTATCAAACACTTGGTGGGCATAAAGCTCCACAACCTTCATTAATGGTGTTTTCTTTACCCAATTCCCATTCTATTACTTCTAGGTGATCTATAATCTCAATTAGTTGTAATTAACCTCATTCTTTATCACCCATATGATTACAACAATGCTAAGTTAATAATCCAAAACCCTACCATAGTTCATATGATTCTCTTTATCAAACCCATCAACTTATGGCCTAAGAACGTAGAGTCTAATCATCAATTCACAACTACAAATGATTAAATAGTAGAAGCATTACCTTTTTGAAGTTCAATCCTCTTGAATTCGAGTTCTAAGGTTTCTTTGCTCAACAATGGCGTCTCAATCGAATATCTAATGATTTGAAGGATTTAATCAAGTTAGAAGGTTATTAGGGACTTAAATTCAACCTAGAATCATTATAGAACTTTCCTTGGAGGGTTCTTGAGGCTTGGGACTTGTTCTCTCTTGCCTTAGGATGATTTTTTGTGATTAGGGGTGTTAGGGAACTAAACCCCAACTTAAATATAAGAGAAAACGTGAAAATCTGACCCATGCGCGTTGGGCCCGCATCGCACGCTCCATGCGGGGTCTCACTCAAAATTTTGTTAGAGAGTAGGTTTCCCTGCTCTGGGCCAACGAAGCTTGGCCAACGCGCAAGCACCCTGGGCGCGTCGCGTGTCCAATATGGGTGGCCTGCCACTCTGAGCATTTTCGTGATGCTCATAACTTCTTGCTCTGATCTCTTTTTGGACTAATCTTTTTATGGATGGGAAGCTTTTTTCATGTACTACAACTTTCATTAAGGGCACTTTTTCAAATTCCCAACTAATCAAGGGGTTATGGTTGCCCGAAGTAGGCCCCTTGACCACTTTCACAAAGGCCCCTTGACCACTTTCACAAAATAAAATAAAATGGGAAACCTTTTAAATTTCGTTTCTCTCTTAATACAAGTGATGCCTTAGTCTGAGGTCCCGAGATGTTACAGCTGAGTAGAGATGTGATATGAACACTAAACTAACATGAGATCTGAATACTTGAGGTAGTTACCTTAGACATTTCCTGCTTGTCCATTAATAAGTACATATATTTGGACTTCGTGCCCTCTTCAGCTTCCCATGTAGCCTCTTCGACTTTTTGGTTCCTCCATAGCACTTTCACTGAAACAACTTCCTTAGTTCTCAACTTGCGAACTTGAGGATCTAAAAATAACCACTGGAATCTCTTCGTAAGTTAGGCTATCTTTAACCCTAATGATTTTTGTAGGACAACTAGAGAGAGATCTCCATGAATTTCTTCAACATCATCACATGAAATACTGGGCATACAACAACCAACCCTAGTGGTAACTATAGCTCATAATCCACTTGACCAATTCTTTGTAGGATCCTGTATGGTCCAACATATTGAGGACTGAGCTTCCCCTTCTTCCCAAATCTCATAACGCACTTAATAGGTGAAACTTTCAAAAACACCAAATCATCAACATAGAATTCTAAGTATTTGTGTCGCACACCTGAATTAGACTTTTGGCGACTCTGATTTGTTTTCAAACACTCCTGAATCAACTTGATTTTTTTCTCCATAGCCTCGTGGACCAAGTCTGGTCCTAAACATTCTGCTTTGTCAATTCAAACCATCCAATAGGTGATCTACACCTTCGCCTATACAAGGATCGAAATAGTGCCATCTTGATACCAGCATGATATCTATTATAATAAGCAAACTTGATGAGAGACAAATGATCATCCCAATTACCTTTAACATCTAGAACACATGCCTTCAACATATCCTCAAGTGTCTGAATAGTGCACTTTGCTGGGCATCTATCTGAGGATGAAAAGCAGTTGTGAGATTTACCTTGGTACCCAATCCTTTCTGAAAGGACTTCCAAAATTTTTTTGTGAACTGAACACCTCGATCCTAAACAATGGACACTGTAGTCCGATGCAGCCTGACGATTTCCTGAATATATAACTTGACGTAATCTTCAGCTAAAAAGGATTTCGTTTGCTACCAATTTTGACACTTAGCCACAAAATCGGCAACATTCTTCTCCATGTCATTCCACCAATAAACCTATTTAAGGTCATGATACATTTCCGTGGAGGTTGGGTAGGTAGAATATCTGAAGTTGTGTGCCTCTTCCATAATCGTCTCTTTGTGTCTATTTACATCTAGGACGCATAATTTTCCTTGGTACCTTAAAATACCATCATCTCCCCTTTTTTAGAAAGCCATAGATTTATGTCTGTGAATCCCTTCCTTTAGCTTCAATAGATAGGGATCATGAAATTATTTTCCTCTTCTGCTCAGTTGTTAAGGAGGATTTGGTTCTGTTCTGTACAACAAATATACCATCTTCCGGGTCCAAAAGTTAAACTCCTAGGTTCGCTAAATGATGAACTTCTCCCACCATGATTCTCTTGTCTGCCTCAAAATAAGTTAGAGTCCCCATACTTGACTTCTTCTGAGATACTTCCAGAAATACTCATAGTATTGCTATGCCCTAAGTCTTTGACCAGCACCCTAAAGATTAGAGTCTCATGCAATAGCACTCCCCTCATCACACAAAACTTGGCATGATTTTATAGCTTTTCTGTGATCGCTTAATCAATAATAACTGATCTTGACACAAGTCAATCGACGATCATTCTACTCAATTCGTGTTTCTTGAACATGTGAGGCGTATTCCTTTTGGAGACTATCTCATTATGCCCTCATTACTGAACTGATGTTCTTCATAGCTCAAGCTAACCCTTCGGGTTTTCATATATTCAACTGGACTTACTGATGATGTACACATCTCTCCCTTAGACCAAAGGTTAGGTCTTATACTTAGGATTCTTTTCTTTTATTGAGATCAAGTTATCTTCCCTTCATCTTCTGCAATTTTTTCGGTACGTTACATCACTAGTGATTCATCTCTCGACTTATTTCAGAGCAATCAACCTTACTAGGACAAACTAAATTACTTGCATGAACGGGGTGCTAACGTATTCATAACTGACATATTCTGTCTTAACGACTTAACTCTGCTCACATTATCAATCTTAGAGAGAACCCTTTTTGATAACTATTCTTCTATAGTTTGTGCTCTTACTGCTTAGCTGATTTCTTCTGCCATTATCACTATACTTTGATTTTAACTTAAACCCTTTGGGTTCTAACACCCATTCAGTGTATTCAACCTTTTACTCACTCACTAGTGTTAACCTGACTGAGGAAATCAAATTGTTTACTAGCCAATGCTGAAATTAATAATCACTGTATCTACTCAAAATTTACTTACTATTCTTCTACTAACCACCTGCTAGCATCATGTTCTCTTATTATGCTCTGAATAACTAAAGTGAAGCATAAGTTTATTTCCAACTTCCCTAATCTTCTGGCCCTATTATACAGTCGTATACTATCTTTTCTAAACTATAGACATGGATCACACTTAGGGAAATCTCATCCGTGTTAAACAAAAAATTGGAATACCTAACCCCGAACTTTCTGGACACTCCAAAATCATATCAGACTATACACATCCGGGGTAAACATTTCTCACATGATTTAAGAGGGAACTGCCACATCTTCTTATCTCATAGTAATATTTGCTTTCGCAGTAACTTACTAACGTAGTACTTTTTAGTTATGATCTGAATAAACTTGAACAAATTAAAATTATTCCTTGAAATTCAATATCGCCCACTCTTGGTTCTCTTTTTGTACATCATATCGTCTTAATCATTTGCATGAATCATACGAAAAATAAATCTTTTGTAATATCAAACGTTTCTGACTCCTAGGTTTATCCTTAGGTTCTTCTCTGTTCAAAACTATCGTGAGTAGTTTACGCCCGCTGCGGCTAACTTCATAACATGTTACCCCGTAGGGTCATAAATCTGAGCTGTCATCCTCATAGTTGTGGCTCTATGGCCCGAAATCAAAATAAACTTATTCTGTAAGGTATAGTTCATACTTATATACTGCCATGCACAAACCTTTCCTTCAGAGGGTACTATCAGCTGATAAATTACTTTATCCGCCATTTGGCGGGTTTTGGGTCTTAACCCGGACTTAAAACATGAAAATATTTTGCTATAGTCATTGTTACTTACACTTTCTTTTAGCATCCATAGGAATCATTATATACTCACAAGTCACAAGAATCCGGATACACTGAAAATTGGAGATCTGGCAACTAAATAACTGAATACTAGCATACTGAATTATCATAAGCTTTTTAACTCAAAGGGCTGCATAACTGATAACTGAGATAAACTGATAGTCGTAAAACATGATAAATGTCGTTATACTTTATGCACTGTATCCCACTTTCAACATCCTCTAAAGTTTCGTTTGTTACAAACATGTACTTCATAATTATACCCCCAATGGGCAATAATCCTCACTAGGACCTTGTATTTTCCTGCTCATTGCTTGGGCATTCGATACGTCTAGAATTTGATTATTAGAGAAAGTTACATATTGCTCTGAGCTTCATAGCAAAGATCTAGAGTAGAAAGAATGGTAAATTTTCCTAGATGGCCTTTAGCCTCCCAATTATAAGTGTGGCGCCCTTCACACTCATTAGTAGGACTCTACTAGACACAGTTTCAAGACTCCCTAGGTGTTACACCTCAGACATTCCGTGTTGTCATACGGTGAACAAGCTAATGCAAGTTAAGGTGTACGTGATGTCTCTACAAGTAAGAAGGGATACTTAATGATTCTAATTAAGATTCCAAAGACATTTGGGGCAAGAGGAGAAAGTTCATCGAAGAAAGTGAAGTATAAGTTGTGTCCGGAAGGGTTTTGTAACGACCAAGAAAATGTTAAGTTTTTAATGTCTTAAGGAGAAGCTATAAGGCTCCTTAGATGGTTAATGTAGTATTACACAAGTGCCAAGAAGCTTCCACGAGGATTCGAAGTCAAACGAATCAACGAGCAAAATTCCAGAAAAAGTGAGTTATAGGGCCACTTATACGATCCGTATAACCTGTCCAGAGAAGTGTCCTCCACTGGAAGTATTATACGGACCGTACAAGTGTCCGTATAAGTTATACGGACCGTACAAGTGTCCGTATAAGTTATACGGACCGTACAAGTGTCCGTATAAGTTATACGGACCGTACAAGTGTCCGTATAAGTTATACGGACCGTACAAGTGTCCGTATAACACCCGATAGGTAGCTTTTAAATTTTATATAAGGAGGACCCCAAATTCTTTTTTCTCATTTCTCACCTTCTCCCCACTTCATGAGACCTCTAGAAAATTCCATGCACCATATTAGCATACATCCAAGAGAAAGAAAAGATTAAACACCAAGAATTAGTAGAACCAAGTGTGTGGATGCTCACTAGGGTTTGTGGGAGTCAAGAATCTCTTTTGTGTTGAAGTTGGGGTTCTTCTCAAGTGGAGTATCTTCATCCAAAGAAAATTCCTACATAATCAAAGATTAGTTTTACACTTATCTCATGTTATTAGTGGTATTGAGTGGTTGAAAGACATAGATTAGAGAAGAATGTAGAGTATGAGCTCAAATATGGAAATAATGGTATTTTGAGTAGTAAGTTCCTTTGAGTCATGATTCTTAGCATAAAATGAGTATAATCTTGTTATGAATGATGCTAATGTCGTTGAGGGAGTATTATATGAAAAATGAATATGTTTTTGTATTGTAGTCATGGTTGTGGATGATTTGAAAGAGAATTGTGAGAATTGAATAATGTCTAACTCGAAGAAGTTATTGATTATGATATTATGGGTGTTGCTATTGATGTTTGGGAGTTGTTATATTATATGGAGAAATTTTTAGAAATAAAGGAAATGCTGCTCAATTTTCGTTATCGCTTAGTCGCCTTAGCTTAGCCTTAGGCATGTTTCTAATGATGTAACCTTGGTACGAATTCTCTTGAGTGTAGAGTTCTGAACTTGGAAGGAGAATGCTAGGTCGTTAAGGTCGTTAAAGAGGCGTAAAGGTATGCAAGGCTAGTCCCCTTCTTTCAAAGGCATGACTCCTATATTATGATTCCTTTTCATTCTTTCATGACATTCTTACATCCCAAAAGACGAAAGTTAAATATTCTTAAAAGCTTCTTATGAGATAGAGATGAGATATGTTCCATGACAATGATGATGATAATGATGCTATAATGAGCTAGATATTCTTACCCTTATGATTTCATTGATGTTACTTCTTGTTGTTATCTCACATCATAGTATTAGTTCCTTCAAGGTGAGACACAGTGATGAGGATTATTCCATAATGTAATCGGAGGCTCCCGACCTTAGGTCACTCCGATAGAGTTACAGCTTTTACTTGAGCTATCATGCATGCTTTATATTATGTATATGTAAGATTACACCGTGCCTAGCTGGTCGGGCAGTCACCACTACGACAGGCGTAGTAGGCAGCTATGATGATGATTACACCATGTCTATATGGCATGGGCAGACACCACTAGTGGGCAGCTTAAGATGTTTACCCCGGACGCGGGCTAATGATGCTCACACCATACCTATATGGACGGGCAGTTTATATATATATATATGCACATGATATGATGTTATTTATTATGAAAGTTAGCATGCATGATTCCGCCTTAAGAGGCAATTAGTTACAGGTTATCTCTTCATCTCATGTTCTCTTACTTCTTAATTATGTTGACATGCATGCTTTACACACTCAGTACATTGTTCGTGCTGACATCCTTTTTCTGTTATGGACGGTGTATTCATGACCACAAGTAGAGAGGGAGACGGACCGGATACCTAGGAGTCTTATCAGCAGTTGTACAGGAGCACCCTACTATCCCAGAGGTGCAGCCTATTGGTATATTCTTTTGTATTCATATTTGGGGCGTGGCGGGGTCCTGTCCTGTCCTTATGACTTCAGTACTTAAGTTTGAGGCTCGTCGATACTTATGTGTGGGTTGTAGATGTTATGAGACTTCTTCAGTGTATATTTTGTACATCATTTTGTAGCCTCGTGGGCTTATGCATATATACCTGTTTTGGGAGACTTGGAAATTGGTTTATGACAAGTTTAATGTCAAAAATGATATATGACCAGGTTGAGTATGATATATAACATGATGAGTGGTGCTCGGTAACCAGCTCCGGGTGTCAGTCATGGCCCACTAGTTGGGTCGTGACAAAAGTGGTATCAGAGCAGTTTCGTCCTAGGGTGTGTCTACAAGCCGTGTCCAGCAGAGTCTTTTTTATGGGTGTGAAGTGTGTCACACTCATAAACAAGAGGCTGTGGGGCATTTTGGAATAATGACCATCTTTATTTTCCATAGATCGTGCGATAGAGCTAGGTCACAAAAATTCCTTTTCCCTAATTGTGCACAATGATTTCAGCGATACCGGTAAAGAGGAAAGCTACAGCCTCCTAGACGGGCAAGACTGCGACAGGAAGGCGGGTTGAACAGGAGCCACCGGTAGATATAGAGGAGGGTGAATCCTATAATGAGGCTCCATCTCATACCTCTCACACTCCGCCTGTTTTAAAGGAGCATGAAGGGGCATCAGTACCAGCTCCAGTGCCTCTAGTGTCACGACCCAACCCCGTAGGCCGTGACTAGTGCCCGAGCTGGACACTCGTATGCACACCTGTTATGTTAGCTATAATCAATCCACAACTAAAAATAATATGAAACTTACAAAAACGGAACGTTATCTCCGAACTGTCACATATACATATATCAACGCAACCTGTCTCCTGAGGAGTCACAACCATCAACAAATAAACAGTACATAAGCCGACAAGGCTGTCATAGCGTATGGGAACGTCCCAACTATGTATACGCAAGCCGACAAGGTCGCTTACAAATGGGAACGTCCCAAAACAAAAGTCATGCTAACACGGTGGACAACATCTATTACAACCCACACATATGTCTACGGACCTCTAGAGTATCAACAAGAATATATGACGGACGGGACCCCGTCGTACCTCGAATAAACATATACATATACCAAGATGCGTGCGGAAAGTCTAGGCTCGAACAACTTGGAGCACTCCAAAACGACTAAGTAGAAGTCTAAGGCGGAGGATCACCAAATCGAGTATATCGTACTGCGGGCATGAAACGCACCCCCCCCCCGAAGAAAGGGGGGTCGGTCTAGATATGTCTTGAGTATATAAAGCAATGAAATGTAATATGGATGATCATAATATGGATGATCATAAGTAAAGATTCTGGAGACAAGTATGATAATCAAGAAATCAACATTACCATTATGCCTTATAAAACAAGTCATGCATATCATTATCATATACGAGTCCCGACCCATCATGGGACTCGGTGAATAGTCATATCATCATATCATCATATACCATACCCGTCCCATTATGGGACTCGGTGAATAATCATATCATCATATACCGTGCCGCCCATTATGGGACTCGGTGAATAATCATATCATCATATCATCATATCATCATACCATATCATCATATCATCATATAGCGTGTACCGGCCTCAGTGAGGGACTCAGTGGATAATGTAATAAAATGTGCATGATAACATACCCGGCCCGGGACTCGGTGGAAGATGTAACAACAGTATGCACGAGCAGAGTAGTGAGTAACCATATACATATAAATCATCTTTAGAGACTCAATAGATAAGTAGACTAATCAACGCTCGAGTATCAGGATGGTAGTCATACTCAGTACTCTTTGAATATCATTATGAACTATATCAAATAAAGCCTCAGGAATCATAGGCATGTATCAAGATAATGCGAAACAGCTTATGGAAGTCAAGGACATTAGTCATTGTAGAGTCTTTAAGAATAAGAACTTTTACATATCAACTTCTATCAAACGTATAGAAGACTCGAGAGCGTAGCTCAACTTACTCTAAGAGTTCTAACATCAAGAAGTGAATAAGAATCATGAATCACATTCGGGACTTAGGAATGGAATTACCCCAAAGCTCATATCGTACATCACTTACGTCTAAGACATGCCAAAAGAAAGAAGGGATAGCTTTACATACCTTCTCCGCTCCAAGCTAACCACAACTCAGATCCCGGGCTTTCCAATCTACATCAACATTATTGATATCAAGTATTAACTATAGCGCTCTCAAAATCCAAAGCCTAAGCTAGCACGTTACTTAACAAAATTCGGGCGGCATTTTCCACAAAACTTAACAATCCTCGAGATTCCCATTCGATCAAAACATCATTCGAAATACCAACAACAACAATACCAACAATTTCATATCACACTAGAATTAAACCCGTTCTTAAATCACTTCCAAAATAGCCCAATATACATTCGTATATCAATGCTTGTATACACTTCTTTATTTTCGTATATACATAGTATAACGGCAACAAAAATAACAACAACTAAAACTACAACCAATCCCCATGATATTCCGCCCACAAAGTAGCTCATAACAATCACCGAATAGCCCACGCGATAACAATAACAATTTATCCGATTTCCGATATAGTTTTCGTAATTCTTTCATCTAGCCATGTAGATACGACTTGGATAAATCAAATACATCTAGGAGAGAGGATTTCTTACCTTATATGCAAAGAAGTACTCTTCTTCCACCTTACTTCACTTCGAAGAAATCTCCGCTTTGCAATCATCCGGACAAAACCGACGTGGCCATAAAACTTATGCCTTTTCCCACATATTTTTGTGTGTAGAACTTAGTATATCTTTTGATTAGAATTTTTATACACTCCTTCTCCACATATAATTTAATTGCTGCACCTAATGAGTTATTCTCTCCTGAGAAGCCACTAAAAAGAAAGGACAGATCCCATTTATTCCTTGTTGGTGACCGTGGGGTCCACACAACCTATTCATATCAGATTTGTATTGCATCATGGCCAAACTACGTGTCCACCAACAGATCTTGCATATTCAATTAGTCATATGTGACTTTGTTTGCAAGGTCACACATGTGAAAGTAAAGATTTTAGCACTTGACCATTAATAAATTAAATGCTTAGTCACTAATGACCTTAAAATGGTACCACCTGGAAGTGTTGCATTAATATTTATCCATTACTAATAAATTAATTTATTCCTCCACTATACTCCTCATTTAGTCAATTACACACATAATTAATTTCTTGACCCCGATTCACTCAAACATGAACCACTTTTAACACGCTTCATATACTCCTTATCATAATCATGTGGCATAGCAATAGTCCATAGTCCCTTTTGGTACACATAAAATATTATTCTCAATCACCGTGGTCACACTTGTTAAGTCCTAAATTATTTCGGGACCTCAAACTCTTTGTACACCGAGCTCTCAATTTTTCATCCTTGAATATGATCGAATTCTCCGGGCTCGGGTAAATTTGCTCATGTTGGATGATTAAATTTTCCTAGTCCAAAAATACGGGGTAGGTATAGCTAGTATTTCATCAATAACTTTCGAACCTCGACAAAACTTATTTTCTTCGATTTATTTAATCTCTAATCTCTACTAATATTTCTACACTAATTAAAATTTGCAAGCAAGTCGTGCACTTATTAAAATCGGGGATTAAAAGTCCTTGTCTCATATCCATAAATAATATTGTCCTTGGACTTATGCCGATTCGCTTACGAATAATCATTCGTATAAAAATACGGGATATAACATCCTTCCCCCCTTTAGAACATTCGTCCTCGAATGTTAAACCAGTTCCATAAGGTCTTATAAAAATTTCGGGGGAGTCTCCTTCATTGCTATAACTCCGTAGTTCATCTACCAATCAACATAGTCGGTGAGAAATTTAAATTACTCACAGCATAGGAACGGTGTAAGGATACTTATTCTTCATTTCTCTTTGGCTTCCTAGGTCATCTCTTCCCGATTATTATTTCCCCACAATACTTTGACGGAAGCCACATCTTTAGTATGCAACCTTCTCTCTTGGAGATTAAGTATAACTATAGGGTTCTCCTTATAAGATAGCTCCTCCGTTACTTAGACATCATCTACAGGGAATACTCTGTATAGTCGCACGATACATTTACGAAGCATTGACACATGAAAGACTGGATGTACTACTTCCAAATCAGATGGTTGGGAAATAATCTGATAAGGCCCAATATACCTCGGGCTAAGCTTCCCTTTCTTGCCGAATCTCATTACACCCTTCATGGGTGACACCTTCAAGAATACCCAATCACCAACCTGGAACTCTAAGTGTCGACGTCGATTATCTGCATATGACTTCTGTCGATTCTGTGCTGCTAATAACATTTCCTGAATAAGCTTCACCCTATCAACAACTTGATGAACCGTATCTGGGCCGATTAATTTAGTCTCATCAACATTAAATCAACCAATAGGTGACCTGCACTTCCTGCCATACAAGGCCTCATACGGTGCCATCTGGATACTAGAATGGTAGCTATTATTATAGGCAAACTCGATAAGTGGCAAGTGATCATCCCAGCTACCTCTGAAACCAATAATACAGGCCCGCAATATGTCCTCCAGCATTTGAATAGTACGCTCGGCCTGTCCGCCAGTCTGAGGGTGAAATGCTGTGCTAAGACTCACCTGTGTCCTCAATCCTTCAGAATGATCTCCGGTTAGCTTAAAACGAGCTCCTGCGCCGATATAATAGATGTGGGAACCTCATGAAATCTCACTATCTCCTTGATATATAACTTCGCATAGTTCTCGGTGAATAAGTAGCCCCGACCGAAAAATGGGTGATTTTTGTCGACCTATCCACAATAACCCATATAGAGTCATACTTCATTGGAGTGTGAGGTAAGCACGTAATGAAGTCCATATGGAATCTTGACCTCGTATTACTTCTCGACTTCTTTAAAAGACTTTAACCTTTGTCACTCCACTTTTAGCTCTTTAAGCGGGTTCCTAATATAATAACTTTACATAGGCGCTCTGTGCTTTAACTATTATCAACGGTATCATTACGAAGGAATTTTTATTTTGCATATAAATTCACCGTCATCATTATACCAACTAGTTACGATCGTCTCGCTTAAATCATTTCACAATTTCCTTAATCCAACTTGTAACACTTTAGGCATATTATCTCGTGTCATTTTTTTATCTTTAATTCAAACTCTTCATGTCCGTTTATCGTATTTTGCTCTTAACTTTCCTGTCACACATCATGTTACAATCTTTACAAGAATATGCGAAGGTTCTCAAATTAGCCCAAGAAATACCTTAGCGTCGTTTCACTAGCCTTCATGCTTTACCTTGCATTCTCCTCTCGTATCTTACAATCGGTATCGGGGTAAATCTTCAACTCAACTATGGCCATGTCCTATTTTCCCTTAGTATTAATTCTATCTCGGTAATTTAGCTTAAACCTGTTATATCCCGTATTTTGAACAACGGGACAACTTGTGTGAATTATGAGAAGTTAGGGACTAGGCTCTCCCGAGGGACTTTCGTTTGTTTTAAAGGCTTAAATTGTGTATGATTTCAATGTCTTGAAAATGTTAAAGAAACACTTGGAGGAATTTTCCCTTTTTAGTAAGTGGACTATTTTGGGAAAGTTGAAAATTCAAAAAAAAAAAAAAAAAAAGAGGGCAAGGTGGCAGCGGCTTCATAGTGGGCCATGGCCACATGGAACATGTTATGTATTTATAAAAGATGACTAAGTCATCTTCAACACTTAAACAATTTCTAGAAAAATCAAGAAAAAACCCTTG
>NW_026717124.1:0-16519 GCF_029784015.1 Lycium ferocissimum | reverse complement strand
CCAGTATTTTGCCAAGTCGCCTAAGGCTGATGGGGGCCCCGATAACTTTAACCTTCAAAAGAAGGGGGGGCATACTTTAATGGGCAAACTTTCTTCATCACAACACTTGCATAACACAAATTGGTTCTACACTCAAGCCCCATTGTATGATCCTATTAGCAATCGTGATTTTCCATGTAAGCACAATCACATTGTGAAATATATTTTTGGTCGAGTGGCGTGTTGAAACACCATAAATTTTCGGTTGACTCTTTCGGGATTACCTAATAAATTGCAAGAATTTAATTCGAATCAAGCTTTTTCCGGTTGAGAAGAAGTATGCACTTGCTCCGAGATCTCCAAGAACCAATAATTTGTCTAACCATCCAATATGTCCTGCCAAGCACCGTTAAATTGGTCAAATCCTACTCTTTGACATAGTGAGCATGATCCACTTTATCCATAAACTTTTATGCCGGGACCGGCATAACTTTGTGAAGAATTATCAAAGTTATGCCGGATCCTATACTATGCCAAGTACGCCCACAAGGCATAAGTATGCGGTCCGCATAACTTTGGTAATTCCTTAACAAAAGTATGCCGGGTCCGCATAGCGAAATTTAAACTCGCCTGCGATTTTTTTTTTAAATTTTTGCTCGCGCGTGGGTTCGAACCCGAAACCTATGGGTGTTAGCCGAAGGGCAAATTTTAAAGATTTCAAATATGAGGGGCAAAATTTAAAGACCACCCCAAAGAAGGGCAACCCCAGATTCCCCCCCCCCCCCACCCCTTCCTTTTCTCCTCGATTTTCCTCTCTCTCGTTGTCATTCCTTTTCTCTTCTCTTTCCCCGCCTTCCAAATATGGGATAAACGCCCTGAAATTTGAATTTAAGGCCACCTTCCATACTTGCTGGCGAAAACGAATAAGCAAGAAACCTCGAGAGGCTATGGCTTCTTCAATCTCTATCAATATTCTTTTCTCATTCATATTCCTAACTTCAAATTCATGCGCATGTCTTTCATACACTACAAAGATCAATTTATTAGTGTATTACTCTCATTCGGACCGCTTGATTCCTTTCTCCGCAGCATTCTTCACTCCTACTTTCAATGCTTCTTCATTCAACTCTCCTTAAATCCCATCACAAAGTCTAAGACATTTGCACCTTCACAACAAAAACCTCTGCTTATTTTCACTGCTTTGATTGAATCCCATGTCCAAGCAGCGGTCATTTGCGAGAAAGAGCTAAAGATTCAACTCGTAGTTGTGAG
This sequence comes from Lycium ferocissimum, assembly GCF_029784015.1. NCBI lineage: Eukaryota > Viridiplantae > Streptophyta > Magnoliopsida > Solanales > Solanaceae > Lycium > Lycium ferocissimum. The sequence goes on along the minus strand of NW_026717124.1, from coordinate 15,268 downwards.
GAGGGAGGCTATGATTTTGAGGGCATATCTTATTCATCGAAATGAAAATATCGTTGCCTCTTATATTGCTTGACTTAGCTAAACTTCGCGCGATCAATGTGGATATTGGGGACAGCAGTGCTTGGGTTCAAGCTGGTGCGACGATTGGTGAAGTATACTATAGGATCTCAGAGAAAAGTAAGACACATGGGTTACCCCCGCCGTCTATATACTCACTAGGAATTGGTGGTCATATCACCTGGGAGCTTATGGTCCTATGATAAGGAAATATAGTCTCGTTAAAATGTTAATCAATGTCACTAGGACTGTCAATACCAAAAATGGCAGAGTTCTTAATAAAGCCTTAATGGGAGAAGACTTCTTTTGAGCAATCAGAAGGGGTGGAGGAGGAAATTTTGGTATACTATTGGCTTGGAAACATAGACTTGTTCACCCGTTCCATCAATCGTCACCGAGTTTTCAAGATTCCAAAGACAACGAAATCAAAAGTAACAAAAGTACTAAGCAAGTGGCAAGATATTGGAGACAAGATTGATTTAAGATCTCTTCATCGAGTCATCATAACTCGTGCCAATTCAACGACGGGAAGAAAACAACGAGGCATGCCTTTCTAAGCATTGTTTCTTGGCAAAGGCGATAGCTTCTCGATGCCATGGGCTAAGCACACTTCCTCAATTGGGATTGACACGAAAGGATTGTGTGAAATAGATCGGATTTGTCAGGTCATTTACATTGCTCGAGCATCCAAGTAACATTAAGCACCGAGTTCTTCAAGGGAAGTCATTATCCCCTCCAATGTAATAATAATAATAAATCGGACTTCGGGACTTCGTAAACCGGACTTGAAGGGATGTGGAAGAAGTTTTTACAAGACGATTCACCTTTGATGATATGGAATCTCTATGGAGGAATGATGGGGAAGATATCAGAATCTTCAACACAATTCCCACACAGAAAAGGGGTTATCTGCAAGATACGCATTTAACTACTGACCGAGAATGCTCGGATAAACATATCAAGTGGGTCGAGGGCTTTACGAGTACACGGGCACTTTTGCATCCAAGTTTCCTGAGAAGCTTATGTGAATTACGAGATCTTGATTTGGGTATGAACAAAAATGCCCGCTCAAATTTCCCCGCTCAAATTTCCCCGAAGCTAGTGTTTGCGGGGAAAAGTATTTCAAAAATAATTATGATAGGCTTGTGCTTGTGAAGACTAAGGTTGATCCTGATAACTTCTTTTGGCATGAACGGAGTCTACCAGTCCTTCCCTTCAAAGTTGGTAAAGTTTGATTCACTGAAGAACTGATTTTGGTTTAATGTTATGTTGAAAGATTTCAGATAAAAGTAAAAATAGGTTGGCTTTTGCTTTTCATTTGGTTTCATGACCTGTAATGGATTGTAGTAAAAGTTCGAATAATATGATCAACATTTTCAATTGCTTGTTCAAAAACAATAATAATCTAGAGAAAAGATTAACCTGCGTATGAGTTGCTACACCCCTACAAGCTAACTTTTCATCTCATTTCATGGTACGATTTCATCCGACCAAAAAGCCATAAAGACTTTGAACTTTCTCATACTCCCCTACAAAATAAGACAATTTTTTAGTTCATTCTTAACCAATCTTTTTCTTTTTCATGATTTGAGTAAATAACTTTTTTCTGATTAGTATTAACTCCTTCAAAAAGTTCTTATTGTCTGTTTATGTGAAAAAATCTCAAACTATTATTGACGATGTTATTATCAAAGGAGAAGAGGTCAGTGTTTAACAAAAGAAAGACAAGATACTTGATCTTTCTTAAGAGTGGAAATTGAAGGAAGTGAATTTTTTTTCCTAAAATGCAATCTTCAATGCTGCATGCGGTACAATGATCTTCTCTGGCACATCAAGAAATCTTTAAAGATTAAGAAACGCATATGCATAGTGAGATGTACAATTTTTCATAGTCACATTTTGTACATTAAATGAGTTGACTAAATTGTATTCCTAACCGATCGATAAGTAAGTTTTATATACCCCATTTGATGAATGCCATTTATCGCTAACGTCATCTTCTATGCCTTCTTTACGTGACCGGTTTTAAGTCGCATCTAATGAGGAGTCCATGGCTTTTTGCACCCCTAATGTATGTTTTCTTTTGCAATTTGCACCTTGTTCTATTCTTTTTTAATGATTCACACCTTAATCTATTCATTTTTTTGCAAAATGATGAAACCACTTTTTTTTATAGTTGCCCATGAGGGCAAAACTGGAATACAATTAATAAAGAGAAAATAACACATAGTATTAAAAAGGAGCTCAATAACATTTTTGTAGCAATTAGTAATACTAACCTATCCAAACTGTGCAAAACGAAAATGAAAAGGGTGCACTCTCTATGTAACATTAAATTAATTTCAAAGTTTTCATTATCAAATCCATATCAGTAAAATTAACTTAATCAAATTAACTTTATCATAAGAAAAACAGCAAATAATATGTTTCATTCATCCTTTAATACAAAGCTGATCACAATTTAATTAGACCATCTAAATTACAGCAATATTCAATAGCCAGTAACATAGTGGATGAACTCTGCATCCAACTCCAGGCCTTCCATTGTTTCCAGCGATAACACCTACCCCCTAATCCACGCTTCCTCCTCCTTCGCTCCCTGGAAACATTGATATCTTTCCGTCTAATTTTTGTGCTTGCCTGCTTCAAACGGCAACGTGTCTGCCCCACCTGAAATCATTGTATTACATTGGAAACCTCGGCGAGCTCCCCATTGTCAAAGATAGGCTCAGTCGATATTCCCCAACGGAAACACCATGGGTCCCTCTCCCAATCATCTACTAACTTCCTCAACGTAATGTCATTGTGTGCCTTCATGTTTTTGTTCATTTGCTCTGTGCCCCAGTCTATTGTGTTAGACAAAACTTCCCCTGCATACGCGTAAGTTGGAATGCTCTGAATTGCATTGCCGAAGTATTCCTTAGCTTCAGCCGGAGGCGATGACGGCAATTTACAGCCGTTTGGAATGTCATCATTTTGGAAGATGGAAACTTCTTTGCACGTGTCGCCGCAAGCCAGAGCAAAGTGCAAAGGGATTGAAATTATGAAATCTCAATCATTGGATTTATCATCTCCGTTTCTGTATTCTGATTCAAGAATTCTGGTGGTTTAACAATATTTTGGGCCAAGAATTGCCCTTTTTGTTGAGAGTTGGCATTATTCATCTGGTTCATTTGGATGCCAAAAGTTGACCGGGGGGAAGTGGAAATTTGAGTTGTCATTTGGAGTTTTAGCATTATTCATCTGGTTCATTCGGAATACCATCATTTTCTTTTACTGAGCTCTTTTTTAATCTTGTGTTATTTTCTCTTTATTAATTGTATTTCAGTTTTACCCTCATGGACAACTATAAAAAAGAGTGGTTTCATCATTTTGCAAAAAAATAAATAGATTAGGGTGCGAATCATTAAAAAAAAATAAAACAGGGTGCAAATTGCAAAAGAAGACATACGTTAGGGGTGCAAAACGCTCTCTAATGAGATTGGCACATCCATGGAATTTCCACAAAAATAACATGTCAATGCAATTCTATTTTCTTAACACGATTAGTGTCAACCATTTGACTTTCATTAAAGCCCTTCCGTGCACATAACATCCCCTTCCCTAAGCTCTCCTCCCCCCCCCCAACCCCCCCCAACCCCCCCCCCCCCCCCCCAAAAAAAAAAAAAAACACAAAAAGATTCTTTTTTGGATAATTATTATAAAAAGGATATAAACATTTAAAATCTATGAATAGAAAACAACATGCCTGTATGCTAACTAGATCAAGGATCTAATTTTACTCCTCTTTACAGAGTTTAGTTTGTTGTAACTTCTTTAGTTTACCAATAAGGCTCCACTAGAAATCTTCCAGCTTTCACAAATTCATTTTTAGCAGGCACACATAATTTTGATTTCAACTTAGACAAAAGAAAAAGCTTTGATTGCAGTGACAAACTTATCTATTTATCATTAAAGGTTATTTATTCTTGTGCATGTAGAGCAGAAGACTTTCAAATTGATAGACACTATTATTAGTTTCGCACGTTACTGGTAATATTATATTAAAGACATTAAATATAAATGAAGTTTAATTTCAAAATCTTTGAAGACCAACTGCACAAGATACCTTTTATTTGGTACTAGTGAATTTATCCACGCTTCGCGCAGTCATAACAGACTTATAAAATTAAGTAATAGGAGTATGTTATTATGCAAATCCAAATATGTTAAATTTTAAGTTTGAATCTTTTTTATTATTAACACATATTTTATATGTATCTTTAACTTTTTTTTCTCTTACTTGACGATTCTTTGTCTTTTACGAACTTGTTCATTTTTATGAAAACATCTTCAAAACCTGCATTTTCTTTCTTATTTCTCTAATTTCAAAGTGAAAAAAATAGGTACTAACTAAAGAGAAGCAAAGGCATAAAGGTAGTGTATACGGGTAAAACCGAGGGCGTGGCCATGCTCGGTTTTCCGTTATTATGATTGTGCTCGGGCGGAACCCGAGCATCACACCGAGATCGAGAGCTCGAGAATGGATTTGTGCGAGGCAATAATGGAAGGACAATCTGTTGCCATAACGGAAGGCCGAAATATCCGCCCTCACCCGGATATTCCGCCAATCCCAAATGCGACACGGTGTCGACAACAGATTATTTGCTTTATTTAGAGTTGTACTAGGTCTGTAACTCCTCTACTATATAAAGAGGATGCCCCCATTCAGAAAGGGGTTGGCAATGAAGGAATAGCGAGAGCATTGAGATCAATAAACAAAAGAATATAGCTTCTGTTCCCATTTGTTCATACGTTTTGTCTTGTTTACATTCCTTGAAAGCTCGGGACCACGAGACTTCGACCTCGGTTTCCTAACTCGAGGTCCAGTGAACCCGATACTTGGTTAGATTTGATTCTCTGGCCGTTGCATCGTATGTTATACTGTTCATATCATTAATTGAATTTAGCTGCATATCTTTGGCACCGCATACAAATTTAACTGCTTACATATTTAGGGTTAAACAGTTTGACGCCCACCGTGGGGCCTTAGATATTAGCGGCGGTTCAATATAACAACGTGCTCAAACTCGATATTTTACACTTGCTCTTTTTTTAGGGTTTGATTTCGGTATACGGAAATGTCGGATTCACATTCTCACAACTTCCAAGTGGGCAAGGCCATCACGAGCATGGTGGCAGTGATGCACCGGATCACGACGTTCCCCCCGTTAATCCAGCTCAAGTCGGTTCATCGGTGGGAAATATGCCGGTCGGCGAAGATAACGGAGCTATCTTTGCGGCGGCTCCGCAACCGATTAGACATGGCCATGGCTCGGTGCGAGCCCAGGCAAGAGATCATAGTGCAATTGCAAAATCGGAATCAGGCACCCGATGTTGCTCCATCGGAACCGACCCAAGATGCGAAGGAGAGGCAGATCCCGCAAGGTAATGATGGACTCCTCGGGCAAAATATCGAATTGAAAAGAATGCTCGTGGAACTAACTAAACGAGTTGAATCCGGTGAAAAGAAGATAGAGGCAAATGATAAGAAGGTGGAGAACTATAATTCGAGGGTTGATCAAATATCGAGGGCTCTCGGCCAGATGCGAAGGAGCCGGATTCAAAAAAATTTGTTCAAATGCCGTTCCCGCCGAGCGCGGCGCCAATGAAAATCCCCAAAAGGTTTCGCATGCCCGATATCCCGAAGTACAGCGGGACAACCGACCCGAACGAGCATGTAACTGCATATACATGCGCTATAAAGGGCAACGACCTCGCCGACGACGAACGGGAATCAGTGCTGCTTAAGAAATTCGGAGAAACCCTGTCGAAGGGAGCTATGCTTTGGTATCATAACCTGCCCGAGCATTCAATTGATTCGTTTGCCATGCTTGCTGATGCTTTCGTTAAGGCCCATGCCGGGGCTATCAAAGTCGAAACCCGAAAGTCAGACTTGTTCAACGTCAAGCAACGAGACGACGAGACCCTCCGCGAGTTCGTGGCTCGATTTCAAATGGAACGCATGGACTTGCCGCCAGTTACGGACGATTGGGCCGTTCGGGCTTTCACCCGGGCTCAATTCAAGAGCTCAATCACCTCGATGGAACTAAAATGAACTTGATAGAGTACCCGATCGCACGGGCGGATGTGCATAACATATGTCGATCTAAAAAAAGAGTCGAAGACGATAGATTTTAGGTTGCTCGGTGTCGTGGCACTCGGGTAAAGGAATCGATCATCCGAGGAAAGTGGTGGATCGAGATTCCAGATCATCTTATGACCGGTACCAACCATATTCGCTCGATCGAAGGGGAAACGGGCGTAACAATGAATCAGGCAAAGTTGATAAGAAAAGCGACCGAAGGAACGATCGAGGGCCAAACAGTCGCGGGTTGATTAACAAAAATGCTGTCGAAAGAATTTCGGGGAACAGAGAGATTCCAAGGTTATCCGAGTATAACTTTTGCGTCGATATAGCAACTTTGTTTTAACGGCGTTAGCCGGAACAAAGAAACGAGGCATCCAAGGCCCATCCAATCTGACCCGGAGAAGCGGGACAAGATCCTTATTTGCAGGTACCATCATACTCACGGTCACCGGACCGAAGATTGTCGGCAACTAAGGGAGGAGGTGGCTCGTCTATTCAATTTGGGGCATCTTTGAGAATTATTGAGTGAGCGAGCAAAAACCCATTTTAAAGCACCGGATTCCAACAAGCCGGGACGGACCTTAAGAACCTCACCAAAAAGATGTTGACACCCAATTTTGTCCCGCCTTCCCTCTAGGTTATTTGAACCCGTACTTAGAATCTTTTTTGGTTTCACAGACTTTAAAATAAAATCAACTCTAGATAATTACTTTAATTAACCTTAGGTGCCCTAATTCACCGTAAATAATTAGGTGGCGACTCCTAACTTTAATTAACCCCGGAATTACCCGGATGTTGTAAACTATTTTGACCCCGTTAAAATAGGGTATGAACTGACTTAGCGACTCACTGGGACTTTAGGTTCTAACCATAACAGACTTAGGTTAATAAATAATTTGTTGGATGTTTTGCTTGTTTCTTTATTATTGCTTTTGCCCTTATGTGCCTTTAAGTGTTTTATTATATTTTCATTCCTTATGTGAAATTTTCTATATGCTATTGCTTTACTTAAATTGGCATTCCGTTCATGTTTCCTCCATTTCTGGAAAATTCACACAATCACACGTACACGCGAGGTGTGTTTTGCGCACCCGCAAATTTCTTCAAAAATCCAAAATTTTAGGAGAGTTGGCGTATGCGCGGGGTGTCCGAATAACGGTGACCGCGTAGCCTTCTCACTCGAGTAGTCCGCTCGGGAACCTTGTGTCTAGTGAACCAACTCTTAGTCTACCTAGGGTAGAGCGAAAACCAAAACCTTGTAAGGTCATGCATCGCTTTAAGCCTAGGAAGCTTAATACCCTTGGTGTATTGAGTTCATTAGTCAACCTTACCAAATGTCCAAATGAGTCCATGACTCTAAGTGACACTATTCACTATTTATGTGTTTTATTTGAAGGACAAATGTGAAGAATATGTGGACCTAGTACTCTATAGATAAATATTTTAGGAAAACTAATGTTTTGTTGCGGTCGTGGGGCCTGTAATTAATGACGAAGGATTTGAAGACAACCAAAGAAAATTAGTGGAGATGAAGTATTAGATATCTTAGATTAACTCTGAATTGTATTATTAACTGGCATGTAATATTTTTTATTATTCTTGTAAATTAGTTTTAGGAAGAGTTGGAATGATACATAAAAGACATATTTGTCCTTCAAATATTCGTTAGGGCCTACCTACGGCATAAAGAGGTCCCTTGCATTATTAGAACACGATGTATTATGTGCAATAATGTGTTTATATGCAATATTATGTCCTTGCCGTATACTAACTCGTTTTCTTTTTCTTTTCTTTTCTATCCTTTTTATCTTTTTCTTTAAACTTATTTTCAAAACAAAAAGGTTGACTTGTGCTAAAGGGGAACTAGCGGAGCATCCATATTTCACACGGTCTAAAGCCAAGAAATCGAACTCTCGACTCATCATTAATCACACGGTTAACCAAGAAGACTCGTTCTAAAATGGAGCAAAGTTTGATCAATGCAACCACTTCATCTGAGCCATCTCTTAGTTTACCTATCCCAAGTGATCCCACATCCTCTAATGAACCAGAAACACATTTGGAGACCATTGCTCGTCTGGAGACCCAGAGTGGGCGAACTAAGTCACATGGTATTACAAAGCAGGGTCATTTCTCAAACTCCGCCACATATGACTCCATCTCAAGGGTTCGTTTAGACTTTGCCTATGCCACTTCCATTCCCAAACTTAGGCGAACTTAACCAAGTGAACTATTTTACCACTTCTCAACCAGCTATGAACCTCTCACCCATCTAGTCACTCAAAATGCTCACTTCGTGCTTACGGTTTTACTTCTTCAAAGACTCGGTACATACCGCCGCACCTCATCGAATTCATGCCGTATATACTTATGCCACGGCCAACCGCCTTGACACAAACCCAAGGGCTATGTCACGCGATGTTGATCATTATGTCAAAGTCGAAAAAGGAGACAAGCGGAGAATGATGAAATGATGATAAATAGAAAGCTCAAAAGTTTGGAGGAGGCTATGAGAAGTTTAGTGGACTCGGTAGGTAACCAAAGCGTGAGATGATAATTGTGTGCATTTCTGAGGGTGGAATTGCCACCGTGTTACAAGATTTCGAAATTCGAGAAGTTTGATGGGTGAAATCCTTTCTTCCATTTGAAGGTCTATTGCGAAAAGTTGATTGGCGTAGGAAGAATGAAGGGATAGAGTCAAACTATTTAATCGAGTTTGAGCGGAAAAGCTTTGGAATGGGTTCTAAGCAAGACACAACCAAATGGCGTACTTGGGATGACTTGGCAAATGCTTTTGTGGATCATTACAAGTTTCATGTTGAGATAAAGCCTTCAAAATCTCAATTATAAAGTTGAAGAAGAAGTCGAAATCATTCGAGAATATCTTTATCTGCAGGTGTGAGGAAGAAGCATCCAGGTACGCCCTCCGCCTGGAGGAAGCGAGAAATGGTCACTTTCTTCATTCGAGCCTAGAGCGTAGCATGAACGTTTGGTGGCAATGAGTGGAAAAGCTTTGAAGTGATCAAAGGCGGGGACATGATCGAAGATGGCATTAAGAGGAGAATAACAAGTCTAGCGGCATTGCGTTAGCCTACTAGTAAGGCCATACAAAATCGCGCTCTCGAAATGGAAAGAAAAAAAAAAAAAAAAAGCGATAGCGGTAATGGCTACGAAACACCTCATACCACCATCAACAACCTCCATGATACCCGGTCTAACGCTCCCACCCACAATATTTTCAACATTCATCGCATCCATACAACCAAGTTTTGTCATCTACTCAACCCCAATCACCACAAATTTCCTACCCCGTTTTCACTGTCATCAACCAACATACCGACCTCCACGACCACTAACATACCAAGCTCCACCATCACAATCTCATCATCCAAACAATGCATCCGCACCCGCCCAAATAGACCTTTTTTCGTAATTTTACACCGCTAGAGAGCCGTTAGGCGTTGTTTTTGAAAGAAACAGTAAGCTTCGTGCTTATTATATCTCGTAGAAAGGAAGGAATTCGCATCCGTTACCCGTAAGTTTGATCCTAATAAAAACGTGTGCATATCATTCGGGTAAAAGGCCATGCTACCGATCGTTGTTACGCATTGAAACATAAGGTTGAAGATCTTATAGAAGCAAAGCATCATGGTCAAACGACCGACACCAAACGTGGATAACAACCCACTCCCGACATATGATGAGGCCGATAAATATGATTGGCATAGGTGAAAATGATGATCCCGCCAAATTTATAGTGCACGTGAATAGCGTGGAAGATCACGATTTTATAGCCGTTGCTTCTCCGGCTATAGTGTAAGAGGATTATTGCGCACGTCGAGATACTAGGAGCTTCATCAACACACGTGGAGATAGACTCAAGCGCCAAATCGCCTGCCGGTACTTAATACCAAAGCCGTACCATGGAATTATCAACAAGCCGTGATGGAATGTCGAGGGAAAGAAACGATCCCGACAAGATTAAGACGTCGAGAATGACAAGGTCCGAAAGGTGTTATACCCGGAAGAGCTAGCTAGGTTGAGGCAAACCAAAGAAAGTGATGCGCCTCTAAAAGGGGTACAGCCGTGACGGAAGCCGAGGTAAGAATTTTTTGAGGAAGATTAAGGCCGATGAATACTCGGTTGTGGATCGGTTGAAAAAGACTAATGCCCCGATTCCTATCCTTTCTTTGCTTTTGAGTTAGGATGTACACGAAATGCGCTCTTGAAGATTTTAAGCGAAGCATATTTCGACCGAAACAACTAGTGAGACATTGGCTGAATGATTGGTTATCGTGCTTGATTCATCGACCGGCCGATAATGATGTTGCCCTCCTCAGGAGGATGTAAGTCGCAACAAAGCGCTCCATATAGCTGTCAAATGTCGTAACATGTTTGTGTCTAAAGTGTTGATTGATGGAGGCTACGGGCTTAACATTTTGCCGCTAGCGAGTACGAAGAAGATCGGATATAATACTAGCGAGCTTAAAACAAGTGATATGAATATTCGAGCATTTGATGGGGCTCGAAAGGCGTCCACAATGGAGAAATAGGAATTAAACGTGTTGATTGGACCAATGAGTTCATTGTGGATTTTCAAGTACTTGATATCCCCGACATACAACATGTTGTTAGGAAGGTCGTGGATCCATACGGCCGGAGCCGTGCCATCTACTTTGCATCAAATCACAATTTGAGTGGAATCAACGGCAGAATATGTGTACAAGGAGAATGTGACACGTCCATCTATCGAGAGAAATCTATCCCATTCATTGAGGCAACAGGAGGGTTTGATGGAACAACACCATGCGTGGGGAGGTTGTGAATGTCACTAGAGTGGGTGACGGGAGTCGAATGCAAGAATCGAAAATGTCGTGCGCCGCAATCATGGGTTGCAAAGGAAATCTTGAAAAATGGGTACCAGGATTAAGTTGGGTTAGGGAAGACATTAAATGGGCGGGTTGAGCCTGTGGTCCTCCGTATGCACAACGCTTTACATTTGGTTTGGGATATGAACCAGGCGAGGAAGAAGTGAAGAAGGCACGAAAGAATAAAGGAAAGGAGATTTCTTGCCGAAACCCATTCACCGATATTGATCAAACTTTTCTCAAAACTTACCATCTCTCAAAACTTGATTCGAGTCGTTGAAGTTGCCTATGATGATATTGTGGAAGGGATCAAGAATTTGTTCGTGGAAGATGAAATGAGATCATACTTGTGGTAATTGAAGACATTATCACAAACAATCAGCCTTACGAGCCGCCGAACCCAGACACGAGTTGAAGAATTGGATTTGCATCTCGGCCCGTTCGCCGGGGAGTTTGATAGTTTAAGTTTAAATTTTCTTTTGTAATAGGCCGGAGGCATAATTTGGAACCCTTTTTTTTTTGTCGCGTCGCCTCTATGTTTTGTAGCAGCCTTTCTAAATTAAGATTTTGTCATTTGTTGTAATGAACTACGTTTGACTGACTTAAAACTTTTGGATACGTAGGCGATTTCTCCAAGTTCGGTCCACTTTTTCAAAAAAAAATTCGCGTCTTTGTTTTGTAGGTTTGAACTACGTCTGGCCTCGATTTTCATTGTGGATACGTAGGCAACCCATCGTGCGGGCCGACCTCTTTTATTAAAAATCTCAAAAGTTCTTATTTTACTCACGAACCTACGTCTGCCCGATTCCTTTGGGATACGTAGCAACCCAAGGCGGGTTCGGCCCTTCTATTTTAAAAATTTCAAAGTCTTGGTTTTATCCAAACCACTTTCGTCACCCTACGAGATACATGAGATTTTGTGTAAGTTTTGGTCTTCCCATCATTTAAATGTACGTGTCGTAGTATCTTGGAAACTGGGACAAATTTTGAAATCGACCAAATCGCTTTCAAAAGTTTTCGTTAACTTCTCCCTTTTCGATTGTTTTAGAGACTTAAGCGCCTCAGACTAGAACCGGGACAATTTTTAGAAGTAGCACAAAAGTGGGTCTTATTAATTTTAAATAAAGTTTGTCCATGTCTTTTTAAAAAGTCGATAAGTTTGAATTTCAGTCTTCATAATCATTTTGTCTATTAGGGCCACTAAGTACCCCCCTTTCGAAATCATCCAAAGCTCATTACTCTTAATATTCTTTATTACTTATTTGAAACTCCTTGACAAGCAAAATATCAAAGGGCATCGAAGAATGTGGGCCAGCGATCGAGACAAGAATCAAGTCAAGACCAAGTTCCCCGATATGCACAAGTCAACCAATTTTCTTTTAAAACTCACAATTTTCTTTGATGAGACGGAGTTTGAATCAACATGAATGTGGGGCATATTTGAATTCCTTCAAATTTTTAATTATGGACATGTGCAAAGAGTTAGCTTTCTCTTGACAAATATTCTTCAATGTGGATGTAAATTTAGCTTGGCTAAACGATGAACGTTGTTCCACCCTTCATGAAATTTTGATCACAATGTGTTGACATGAATTTATCTTCAACCAAGGTCAGTGAGCATAAAATTCTTTCAAACTGCCTATTTACATATTCTTATCACTAATAGTTGTTTCGGCCCTCGGGCATTTCTCGATGAATCAAGGGCACGTAGTTGTGGATTCAATGCTTTCAAAGTGGATACGAATATGAATGTGGTATTTAATGAGATGACAGATCGAAATCTTGCATCGTATGTCAAATCGTGGGGACAATTGTAGATTTAACTTACGACACGACAGACGTCAATTAGGATGTGGAATTATATCTCTTCACGGATGATTTTGGATGTAGACATAAACATGGATATACATTTCTACGCGAGTAGATGTGGATTTATATTTCAATATCGTGGATTGTGTGGATGTGATTTATTTTTACGAAAGTTATGGATATTGTGGACGTGGAAGTGGATTTATCTTTTTACATTATAAACATTGCGGACGTGGGCGTGGATTTACCCTTTCTTGCATTATAAATTTTGTGAAAGTGGACGTGATTTATCATTTTTCACCGAATGACCTCGTGGATGTGGACATGGAAGTGGATTTATATTTTACATTATAAATTTTGTGAAAGTGGACGCGGATTTATTTTTCTCGACATTGTGGATATTGTGGACGTGGAAGTGGATTTATCTTTTTACATTATGAACATTGTGGACGTGGATGTCGATGCATCTCTTCGCCTTAAAATCAGCAAGTGGATGTGATTTACATTTTTGTACCGTAGAAGTCGATGTGATTTATATTTTTGTACGGTGGAAGTGGATGTGGATTTATGTTTTCAGCCAACGTGGAAGTGGATGTGAATTTACATTTTTGTACCGTGGAAGTGGATGTGGATTTATATTTTACGCATCGGAAGTGGATGTGGATTTATATTTTTCGGCATCGCAAGGATGATTTATATTTTTCGTACCGTGGAATGCGGACGTGGAAGTGGATTTATCTTTTCGCCCTTAAAATCTGTGGAAGTGGATGTGGATTTATATTTTCATACCGTGTAATACGGACGTGGAAGTGGATTTATTTTTAAGTTCGTGGAAGTAGATGTGGATTTTTATTCTGGAAAGTGGATGTGGATTTATATTTTGTATCGTGTAATACGGACGTGGAAGTGGATTTATTTTTAGAGTTTGTGGAAGTGGATGTGGATTTATATTCTGTAAAGTGAATGTGGATTTATATTTTTGCACCGTGGAAGTGGATGTAGATTTATATTTCACCGTGGAATGTGGACGTGAATGTGAATTTATATTTGTGCATAGTGAATTTTGTGGGTGTGGATATGAATTCATTTTTCTACATCATGAGTTTTATGATATGGGCATGGATTTCGTGGATAAAGACGTGGATTTATACTTACAATACGAAAGGGATTTTGTACATAAGGGTTTGAATATGGTTTGTAAATTCATCCCTTTAAAATGTAGTGTCATCATGGTTTAGCTCTCTTCAAAAAACGGACGTGGATGTGGATTTAGGCGTCGTTAATGTAAATGTGGGTGTCGACTTAATTTTTTCTTCAAATGCAGTTTTTACAAATTCAATACATCTAAGGGCACGATGTGGATTCAACTTCCGAAACATGGGTTATAAGTATAAACTCTCCTCAACCTGTCTTATATACATATATATTTCCTTATTGCTAACAAATGTTTTTTAGAAATTTTGTGGCTGTTTGAAAATATTAAAGTTGGCATCACACATCAACTCGTGGAACTATTTCTTCGGCGGCCAAGGGCAATACGTTGGGAAGGATAAGCGGAGACTTCCCGACACGAGTCAAGAGATCTACCTCGAACACTCGCTCAATCCCAAATATCCCACGTTCCCGGCAATTTGATTTTCGAATTATCGAGGTTCTATCATAATACCCGGCGTCATCATGGTCGACCTTCAGACAATTATTTCACCTTATCCCCGCAATCCTTTAGCCGGACAAAATAGGCTACTAAGTCAACGTCTTTGCTCGAAAATTCTTTCATCATTACAAAAGAGGGCCAGTTGTTGACACCCAATTTTGTCCCGCCTTCCTCTAGGTTATTTGGAACTCCGTACTTAGAATCTTTTTTGATTCCATGAGACTTTAAAAATAAAATCAACTCTAGATAATTACTTTAATTAACCTTAGGTGCCCTAATTCACCGTAAATAGTTAGGTGGCGACTCCTAACTTTAATTAACCCCAATTACCCGGATGTTGTAAACTATTTTTGACCACAAAAAAAATGGGGTATGACGGGTGATACACATGATCATGGGAGGAACCGACACCGTGGGGACCGGTGATAGAACAAAGATCTCCATAACGAGGAAAAGCGCGCCCGACGACGATCCCGAGGGAGCCATCACGTTCGATGACGAGGACATGGAAGGCATTGCACAAAACCACATAATGACGCATCGGTAATCTCTCTATCCTTGTCACGTTAGATTAAACTGCAGCTGACCTGTGTAGTCATATCATCGTCCGATGGAGAGTCATCGTAACAGTCAGCCGGATCGCATCGGTACCGCCATCCGAGTCCTCAATGGATTCAACATGGCATGCGAAACGACCAAAGGCGAGATCACTTACCAATCGGCCCGGCGGGGGTTGTGACCCCCCAAATT
>NW_026717123.1:0-15413 GCF_029784015.1 Lycium ferocissimum | reverse complement strand
AGGCGTTTGAATTTTTGGAATCATAAAATGAACTTTAAAAAAAAAAATAGCTTTTTTAATTTTACAAATTAGAATTCCAAGAACATAAGGATCAATGTTTTGTCATGACAAGGCAAGGATGCCAAAGAACAAATGCGATTATAAAAACATGCTCGGATTGCGAGAATAGAGTTTCCTCGAGGCTTATATCATAGCCTATTTTAACTAAGGCATCTTTGAAGAAGGAAGGTTACTTTACATACCTCAAACGCTCTCCAAAATGATCCAAACTCAAGCTAATCCAACCTATGATTCGGGCTGCCACGATCTATAAACAAACCACAAAATGCCAAACATTAGCTAAAGACTTTTTGGGCCTTAAATTCCAATTTCGCCACTTAATTCTACGAAATTTAAAGCATTTCCCGTAAATAGGCTACCCGAGAATTTAACTCCGGCCATATCAATCAACAACAACAACAACAACCAACCTAACAACATCAACAACCAATCCGAAAGACAAAACAACAATAATAGCTTTCTTTTCCATTATTCAACAACTTACATAAATTCAATTCGACGACTTGCATTCAAGCCAACGTCGACGCTTATACATTCACATACTAACCCGAACCCATACCAACAATATTTAAAGGCATTCTAAGCAATTCATACAACATTTCCAACAACCCAATTTTTTTTCCAATTCACCCAAAAAACGACCCCAAAACCGAGAACCCCACTTTTCACATTCCTCATTCTCAAATCATGATTTATCCACAATTCACATTCTAACAACGCTATTCTCATCAATATATAATTTACGTTAAATGTACAAAAATCTCCAAATCAGTCCGCAACAATCACAATATCATTTTGAGTCACTAAACATTCATTTCCAACATAGAATTCATAGCGACGACGACTAAAACATTAAGCGACGTTAATTCAATTCTTGGCACATAAGGTGACCCATTTTCGGCTAGCACACCAACATACACACATGGATGATTCTCAATCGTTCCTTCACCTTACAATGATCATAATACACCAACTAGACATTAATTCATAGTTTCAACATAACCCAACACACACAACACACACATACTCACACGGCTAAAGCACCACACACCCAACTCACTTCCAACACACTATATTTCATGATATTCATCCAATTTACCATACTAAAACAAGCATACAACCTTCATCATACATAAACAAGATCAAATCTTACCTTTACTCTTCAATTCCACAATAGGCTAGGGTTTTCAAAAGATGAAAAGTAATGGGTTGATCGCTCCAACGACGCCTCCACGCTACTTAGGGACCTCAATATAGTGGGTTTACATCAATGGAATAATTTTAAGATGGCTTGAAATGGGAGGTGATTTCCTCCATGGCTGGCCGAGAGCCTCTATGGGGGTTTTCAGCTTTTGCTTCTTTTTCTCTAAGTGTGGAAAATGAACTAAAGATGACTAGTGGTCATCTTTTAATATCTTATGAAGTGTACAATTCCCTTGGCCCACATTAATGAGTTGGATCACTTAAAAGATGACACAAAATTGTGTGGGGTCCCTCTCCCACTATACACGGCCAACATGGAAAAAGTGGGTGATTTTCAACTTCCAATTTTATCGCTTTTGGTCCCAAATTTTCCTAATTGTTCCATACCAATAAATTCATGCACAACTTATATCTCAAAATAAAATCGAAGATCAAAAATTCCGACTTTGTATCCCGGAATAGTTTTGTCCTTAACTTATCATAATTAATCTGCATTGTTCCAATGTACAAAAATACGGGTTCTAACATTTATAACACATAAAACATATTCAATTCTTACCTTTCCTCTTCAATTCCACAATAGGCTAGGGTTTCCAAAGATGAAAACTAGCGGGTTGATCGCTCCAACGACACTTCCACGCTACTTAGGGACCTCAAAATAGTGGTTTAGCACCAAAGAAATAATTTTTGGATGACAAGAATTGGAGTTGGTTTTTGTGTTTCTTGGCCAAGAACCTCTTGTGGGTGTTCTTCAACTTCTTATTTTTTTTTTGTTAAGTGTAGAATGATAAAAGATGACTTAGAAGTCATCTTTTAAGCTCTCACATGAGTTGCACAAGTGTCCATGGCCACACACATGTGTTGGACCAATTAAAATTGTCCACAAAAGTGTGTGGGATTAATTCAACACACATGGCTAACATGGCCAATTTTCATGAATTTCATACTTCCAAAAATTCCACTTTTGATCCCAATTTTTCTCAAATGTTCCATGCCAACAATTTCATGAACAACTTATGTCTCAAAATAAAATCGAAGGTCAAAAATTCCGACTTTGTATCCCGAAATAGTTTTGTCCTTAACTTATCATAATTAACCCGGATTGTCCCAATGTACGAAAATGCGGGATATAACAGCATTGTTCACCAAGTCCCTCACTAGAGGGCCGGGTACGGTATATATATATGATTATTTCACCGAGACTCTCACTAGAGGGCCGGGTACGGTATATATGTATATGATTTCATTCACCGAGTCCCATAATGGGCCGGGTACGGTATATTATATAGATATGCGTAACTCTCATCACATAAGGCACGGGCATTGGTGTATCTTTGATTATCATACTTGCCTCCCGTCATCTTTTATTTATCATGATCTTCTTTATTGTATTTCATGCTTTATATACTCGGTACATTTCTCGTCTTCGACCCCGCTTTCTTCGAGGCGTTTCATGCCGCAGTCAGGACACTCGGTTGGTGATTCTCCGGCCTAGGACTTACTTTGTGTTGGAGAGCTCCATTGTTCCCGAACTAAGTCATTTTGGTACGGGTCCCCTTTGATATAGACTTATGCATATCCAGGGGTACGGCGGGGCCTGTCCCGTCATATTTCACTATTATACTCTTAGAGGTCTGTAGACATGTGTGGGTTGTATATAGGTTTTGGGTCAGCTATATCGATATGGTTCATTTTGGATATTCCGATATATAGTGGCGGCCTTGTCGGCTTGCATATTTTGTTATGTTTTGGTTATTTGTGACTGTGAGACAGGTTCATTATGATATATGACGTTATGAGTCTATAGCTTGCTTTTACAAATTTCCATATTGTCCTTAGTTTCAGTTTGACTATATCTAATAGGTTCGTATACGAGTGTCCAGCTCGAGCACTAGTCACGGCTCATCGGGTTGGGTCGTGACAGCTCGAGCCTAGTTTGGCATCGAGTGCCGGTCACGCTGCTCTCGATTTGGGGCGTGACACATATCAATGAGCGGTTTATTGCGTTGAAAAGTAGACTTCATGAACTTCATTTTAGGCTTTTACTTTACGTCAAAACTCTTCATATGCTAAAAGATATACTTCTCTAAAGTTGACCCAAAATTTCTGTCCAAAATTTAACTTTCCCAAATTTTCGCCAAACTTATTTTCTTCGATTTGCTTGATCCCAGAACCTTTAGACACTTGATTAACACTTGTTAAGAGTATTCCTTAACCTTATAAGGGTTCCATGACCTCCTCGAGCTTACGTTAGTTTACTCACGACGCAAAACGATTTTTTAAATTTTCGAGTGTAACATATATATATATATATATATATATATATATATATATATATATATATATATATATATATATATATATATGTGTGTGTGTGTGTGTGTGTGTGTGTGTGTGTGTGTGTGTGTGTTTATGTTGTGTTCTATGCATGGTATCCAAGTTAGGCCTTTTCTGTGAGCAGGTGTTTTCTTTAGCCCATGGGAATTGTATCACGAGGGTCAAAGGTATAGTTTGTGTCACGACCCAACCCCGTGGGCCGTGACTAGTGCCCGAATTGGGCACCCAAACACAATCACGAATCCGAGTCGCAAACAGATGACTTATATAGACATAAATATCAAACATTGTCTCGGAATATATCAAAGCATCGCAACCACATCTCAAACACAATCGCATATATATCGGAGCCGATTAAGGGGCTATCAAAATGGCGCAACGGCCCAAAACATATACAAATGCAAGCGACGAGGCTGCCACGGCGAATAGGATCGCCCCTTTAACATAATATATACAAAAACAATTTACTTAACGGGCGTAACCCACATACGTGTCCACGGACCTCAAACGTACGAGACGAGAATCATATGAAGGGACGGGGCCGCCGTACCTCGAACAAATATGTACAAATGTAA
Organism: Lycium ferocissimum; assembly: GCF_029784015.1. Lineage (NCBI taxonomy): Eukaryota > Viridiplantae > Streptophyta > Magnoliopsida > Solanales > Solanaceae > Lycium > Lycium ferocissimum. The sequence goes on along the minus strand of NW_026717123.1, from coordinate 11,238 downwards.
CGAACGGATATATACCAAAATATGGCTCCGGAATAAGAGGAGCACTCCAACAGCAGAAGAGGGTGTCCTAAACAGGTGGATCACCAAACTGTGCGTTTGTACCTGCGGGCATGAAACGCAGCCCCCGAAGAAAGGGGGTCAGTACGAAATATGTACAGAGTATGCAAAACAGAAAATGTAGAATACAAATCTGAGTCCAAATCAAAACAGAAGTACAGAAGATAAATGCATTTCCAAAATATCAAAATGTTTACTTTAAAAATACGAATCATGCATAGGGCACAAAAAGTATGGTCGCCCGCCCGTCGATGGCGCCATAACACAGTATAACACCGTAAAAGTTTCAAATCTCCGTATCCCGTCACATATCAAACACAAGATACGCCATACACAAGATAACACCAAATATAAGAGGAACCCGCCCTCGAGCGAGGGGCTCGGCGAACCATAATCACGGATAACACCGGAGTATAACAAAGTGTGCACGACAAGGTAACCGGCCGGGACTCGTATTTTAAAGATATAACGAGAATGCACGAGGAGTCGTGAGGAATCATATGCATAAAATCATTGTCATAAATCCAAAAGATAAGTAAAATAGTCATAATTGAAATCGGAATAATAATTACAACATTATCTTTCAAAAGTTGTCGAAATCACATAAAGGAACGTTGCGGGACCCACGGACGAGTGTAGACCGAGTACGGGGCCCGCTTATGGAAAACATACTCGTCTAACATCATACAACCTTCTACGAAAATCTCAAGGCAATCCGAGCTTTTCCAGGAAAGTTATGGGCGTTCATAGTTTTTGAATCGTTAAAGAATAACTTCTTTTAGAAATCAAACTTTCATGCAACTTTGGTAAACTAGTAGTTCCAAGGACATAAGGATCAATATTTCATTACATCAACATATGAATATCGAGAAACAAATGCGTATCATAGACATGCTCGAATTGCGGGAATAGAGTTTTCTCGAAGTTCGTGTCATAGCCTATTTTAACTAAGGCATGCCAAGGAAAGAAGGTGGCTTTACATACCTCAAACGCTCTCCAATGTGATCCAAACTCAAGATAAATCCAACCTACGATTCGGGCTGCCCAAGGTCTACAAACAAGTCATAAAATGCCAAACATTAGCTAAAGACTTTTTTGGGCATTAAATTCCAAATTTGCCCTTAATTCTACGAGAAATTGGGCAGATTTCCCACGTAAATAGGGCACCCGAGAATTTAACTCGGCCAAATCAATCAACAACAACAACAATAACCAACCTAGCAACATCAACAACCAATCCGAAAGGCAACGCAACAATAATAGCTCTCTTTTTCCCTCATTCAACAACATTCATAATTTCAATTCAACGGCTTACTTTCAAACCAACATCGACGCTTATACATTCACGTACTAACCCGAACCCATACCAACAATATTTAAAGACATTCTAAGCAATTCATACAACATCTCCAAAAATCCAAATTTTTCCCCAATCCAGTAGGAAGCGACCCAAACCCGAGACACCCTTCAACATGTTCCTCTTTTCCAAACCATGATTTGTATCCACAATTCACATTCTAACAATGCCATTCTCATCAATATATAAATTACATTAAATGTACAATAGTCTCCAAATCAGTCCGCAACAATCACAACATCAATTTGAGTCATTAAACATTCATTTCCAACATAAGATTCATAACGACGACGACTAAAACATTAAGCGATATTAATTCGTTCATTGTCATATAATATGACCCATTTCGACCAACACTACACATATACATATATGGATGATTCTCAATCGTTCTTCACCTTACAATGATCATAATATGTTAACTAGACATTAATTCATAGTTTCAACATAACACAACACACACATACTTGCACGGCTCAACACTACATTCACCACCTCCACTTCAACATGCCATATTTCATGAATTTCCTTCATTTTAACATACTACAACATACATACAACCTCTACAACACATAAAACATAATCAATTCTTATCTTTTCTCTTCAATTCTACAAGAGGCTAGGGTTTCCAAAGATGAAAACTAGCGGGTTGATCGCTCCAACGACACTTCCACGCTACTTAGGGACCTCAAAATAGTGGGTTTACATCAAGGAAATAATTTTGGAAGAGCTTGAAATGGGAGTTGATTTTCTTGGTTCTTGGCCGAGAACCCCCTTTTGTGGTGTTCTTCACTTCTAATTTTTTCTAAGTGTTGGGAATGAGTGAATGAAGACTAGAAGTCATCTTTTGTATATTTGCAAGACTTGTACATGTGTCCTTGGCCCACACAAGTGTTGGACCAATTAAAATTGTCCACAATTTGTGTGGCCAACTCCCGCTCTACACGGCCAACCATGGAAAATGGATGACTTTTTCAACTTCCAATTTTATCACTTTTGGTCCCAAATTCTCTAATTATTCCATACTAACAAATTCATGAACAACTTATGACTCAAAATAAAATCGAAGGTCCAAAAGTCTTGACTTTGTATCCCGGAATAGTTTTGTCCTTAACTTATTATAATTAATCCGGATTGTTCCAATGTACAAAAATACGGGATATAACAGTTTGTCAGGATTAAGGTCATGCCAGGTGGAAACCAACCTTCCAACTTAGAGTTCGGTTGCCGTCATGCCCCTAGTAGGGGTGTGGCAGATTCATCGGATAAAGTGAAGGTTATTCAGGCAAGGCTTCTTACCACTCAGAGTCGGCAAAAAAGTCACACGGACCGGAGAGTTCGTGATTTAGTGTTTCTGGTGGGTGATCGGGTCTTGCTTAAGGTTTCACCCATGAAGGGTGTGATGAGGTTTGGAAAGAAAGGAAAGTTGAGTCCTCGTTAGATTGGCTTGAGATTATTCAGAGAGTTGGAGATGTTACGTATGAGCTAGCACTACCTCCTGGTTTGTCGAGTATTCATCAAGTGTTCCATGTTTCTATGCTCAAAAAGTATGTCTCGGATGGTTCTCATGTGATTAGATGGGATTCGGTGATGCTTGATGAGAATTTATCCTATGAGGAGGAGTCGATTGCTATCTTGGACCGTCAGATTCGCAAGTTGAGACCCAAAGAAATCGCTTCTCTGAAGGTTCAGTGGAGAGGTCGTCCTGTGGATATCTAGTGGATATACACAAATATACACCTCTTTCCATCCTTCAAATTCCAGCAGTATATCTTTATGGAAACACCAACCGTAGCTCCACTGTTCAACCGCCACTATAATAAAACCCACCATCGATCTCAACTCAAAAGCTCTGTACTCACAAATACCATTATTAGAAACCAAGGAGGAATGTATCCTGGAAAGGTTTGTTTCCTTGTCCTTATTGTTGATATTTCGGTAGAACAATTATTCTAGTTGACTTGGCCTTTGGATAATGTTATTAGTGGATAAGTTTGTTGGTTACCTGGTAATTTTTTTTTGTTGTTAAATAGGTAAAGTTAGCTAAACCTTGTAATAAAAAGGAAATTGAACTATTTTATTCCATATATTAGTTGAATAGCCATGTGGAGCAATTTTCAAATAAAAAGTTGAGGAGAGGGGGGGGGGGAGGGTGCAGGGGGGAGGGAAGCTGTACCAGAAGCGACATTAATTAGATTGGACATGGAAGCAAGTTGAATTAAGGGAAAAGGATACCACATGGATTTTGGGGAATACGTAAGATAAATGTTAGCACTAAAATGCCATAAGTACCCAAATTATACTCTGGGAGAAAACTAATGCCAATTCCTACCACTGGATCTGGCTCTCTCCTCTCTTTTGCAACGGCTTTGAACTCCTCCGGCCATATCTGTTAGCGGCCAAAAGGGGAAGGAACTCCTTCGCGTAGATCTTGTAGGATCCGACTGATTTCTTTGCTCTCTTCTTCTTTTCATCGCTAGCGACGTCTTTTTGCGCTCTTCAATTACTGATTTCGACTGATCTGGTTTCTTCTCTGTCGGAGCTTTCTTGACAGCGGGAATTTTCCTAGCCAAGAACAGATGATGAGTTTCCTAACCAAGAACAGATGATGAGCTTCCTAGCCAAGATCTTTAGCAGTCCAACTTTTCTCCAGCAGTATTGTGACAAACATGTGCAGAGAAAAGATGAACAACACATTGAAGTTGGACAAAAGAGGAGATTGGTGATGACTCCAGTACTAAAAACCTTCAAGATCTAGTATCAGTTGCCATAAAAATCAAGAAATATTTCCACAATATGTATAATATGTGTAATATGTGTATAATTAGTAAGTATGCGTTGATTATCCATTTATTATCCACAAAAAACAACAATGATATTTTTCTATACACATACGGTAGGGATACATATTCTATACAACAATGATATAGTTTCTATACGTATGATACGTTTTCTATACATATACAGTAGCGATACATATTCTATACAACAATGATACAGTTTCTATACATATGCTGGAATTAGTTGAAGAAAAGCTACGAAATGGATATTTTATAAAGGCTAAAAAATGTCTTTTAAGCTTCTTGGGTCATCTGGTGTCAATAGTTTCACCCAAATGGCATTTATGTCTTTGTCCCTTGATTTAAGATGGTGGTTGGTTTCATGAATAATAGAAGAGACGTATAATCGTCCGGCCCAAAATAAAAAAGGCCCAAACAAGTAACGTCCAGTGGAGAATGTATTAGTAAAGACCAAATGGGGAACTTGAAACTCGAAATGCTTCATGGTCAGAGGTTATAGCCCAATTCATTGGTAGTATCACTGTCGTTTTCAACAGAAAAGTAGGAAAAGGAAAGAAAGGAAGAAACTTGCCTTTGCTGCTACTGCTAGAAGGTAAATTTAGTTTAGGTACATTGGAAAGAGAGGGCTTGTCTACTAGCAGAAGGTAAATGCATGTCTACGAAATTAATATAATTAACAGATACTTTGAACCTAACGATAAGATAGCTACCAGAACACAATAGTAACTCCTTACCAAAAATTGTATACGACTTGCTAACAAATATTGCCATGGCGAAACTTTGCTGATATAGTCATCCTCTGCGTAGTGCTTTTTCCCAACAAATCAAATAAGTATCTAAAAATGTATTATTCTCCATTTAGGATGATCAGTTGGGTCTTTCTGCTGCTGCTACCCATCACCATTGTTGTAGCGAAAAAGCTTCCTCATGCAACTTCTGTTACTACCGAGAGGATTTCTGGTATATCCCTTGCTCCCTCTCTTTCTAAGTTCGTCTCTTTATAATGTTTGGTCCACTTTATTCTGGGGATCACAACTTTACTAAAACTTTGAATTTGTTTTCTTAATGTCACCATTAGCTATCCAATTCACTACTAAGAAAATAAAAATTAGCAATAGACAAATTCTATAGCTAAACCGCAACACGTCATTATTTCTATTTAGATGACAGATTATCAAAATAATCTATTAGGTACGAGCAATTAGCCACGAAGTTCATAGCTAAATCCAGTTTTTTGGTAGTGATTAATGGGTGGCCACCGGGCCATTCTGTTTCTTGCTTGTGCTGGTTCTTTGAATATAGGGAGTATGAGTAGTGTTTAACATAAAGACATATTGCAAGAGAAAAAGTATTCCTGCACTTCAGGGTGAATTTGTGGTAATTACTCGAGTATGACATTTTTTTATTTTTTTTTGTTGAAGGATGAGTTATGTTAACGCAATTAATTGTTCACTTAATAATAATCATCATAATTGCATTGAGTATCTCCAGAGTTTTCAAAGAGTTGATCTGCATTTAAACATTGGTTTTGGTATTATATATTATTAGGAAGCGCTGGTGATGTCCTGGAAGATGATCCAGTTGGAAGACTGAAAGTTTACATATATGAATTACCAAGCAAATATAACAAAAAGCTGCTGCAAAAAGATCCAAGATGCCTCACTCATATGTTTGCTGCAGAAATCTTCATGCATCGATTCCTTTTATCAAGTGCTGTTAGAACTCTTAATCCTGAAGAAGCTGATTGGTTTTATACACCTGTGTACGCTACTTGTGACCTAACACCTAATGGGTTGCCTTTGCCCTTCAAATCGCCACGGATTATGAGGAGTGCAATACAACTCATCTCCACAAACTGGCCTTACTGGAATCAAACTGAAGGAGCTGATCACTTCTTTCTTGTTCCTCATGATTTTGGAGCTTGCTTTCACTATCAAGTAAGATTTTTTCTTCCCAATTTTCTCTGTGTCCTTTCCCACGTGTGGGATTACACTGGGTATCTAAAACAATAATGGGGTTAGGATATCTGATTATCGCGAGTATACTACCAGTCTAGCCTAATAAGCCCTAAATCAAACTGTCCAACCAATGGTTTCTCTGTTTCGAGACACATCGCAAATGAACATACAATTAGGTGATTCAAATTAGACAGAGAGTCAGAGGCAGATGGAGCTCTATAACTTGGGGTTCAATTGAACCCCAAACTTTCGATGCAGGGTATAAATTTATATGTAAAAATTTACTAAAATTTCAATAAATAGTAAATTTGAACCCATAACTTTAGAAATATAATGAGTTAGTGCTAAAAATTTAAGATATTGAACCCCTAGAATTTAAATCCTAAATCCGCCTCGGCAGAGAGTAGCGTAAATTCACTGTTGTCATTGTGCGATGAAGTTAAACTGCTCGATAATGATGCTAAAATGATGGATTAAGAAAAATTCAAAGGTATTATACATTGATTATCTAATGCATAGTTTAAGATATTGTCTTAGTGATGCATCTTCTTTTTGTTTCTCATTCAACGAATTTTTGCATGCACATCTGGTGTTTGATTTTGCAGGAAGAGAAAGCTATTGAACGAGGCATTCTTCCATTGCTTCAGCGTGCTACATTAGTCCAAACTTTTGGACAGCGGAATCATGTTTGTTTGAATGATGGCTCAATCACAATTCCACCATATGCACCCCCTCAAAAGATGCAGGCTCACTTGATTCCCCCGGATACCCCCAGGTCCATCTTTGTCTATTTTCGTGGCTTGTTTTATGATGTCAACAATGATCCTGAAGGTGGTTATTACGCCAGGTATGCATATATCTCTAAAGTATTTGAGAATCTCTCAATTGAGTTGTAATTTTCAAGTCATTCTAGATGAGTTCAACATAAATCCTAAAATCTTGTGTAGCAAAGCAAGCATAATTGGTTGCTTGGCATGTGCATGCCTGAGAATTAAGTAGGAATTTTCATTTGAAAATTAAGAAATAAATTAAAAGAAAAGGCAGGGGAATTAAGGGCTTGATTTTGCCAAGACATTAAAAAATTAACCAATACGCCTAAAACTTTTTTTTTTCTTTTTGAAATTGGGGATAAGGGAAGAAGAAATGGGAGAGGGGATTACAAGGTGGGGAATCAAACCCTCACCAACAAGGTGAAAGTTCAGGTAGCCAATCAGCTGAGCTACTAAGATTACCCAATGCGCCTAAAACCCAAGCTATCTTGGTTCGACTAATATGTATGTACACTCACCGGCTATTTCAATGCATTTGGACCCATTGCTGCAATTTTATTTAATTTTATTTTTTAAACGCGGATGAACAGAGGTGCAAGGGCATCAATATGGGAAAATTTCAAGAACAATCCACTTTTTGACATATCGACTGACCACCCAACTACATATTATGAGGACATGCAACGATCCATTTTCTGCTTGTGCCCTTTGGGCTGGGCTCCATGGAGTCCTAGATTGGTAGAAAGCGTAGTATTTGGTTGCATACCTGTTATCATAGCAGATGACATTGTGTTGCCTTTTGCGGATGCTATCCCTTGGGAAGATATTGGTGTGTTTGTGGCAGAAAAAGATGTACCCTACTTAGATACTATTCTCACTTCTATACCACCAGATGTAGTCCTAAGGAAGCAAAGGTTTCTAGCCAATCCATCAATGAAGAAAGCAATGTTGTTCCCACAACCAGCTGAACCTAGAGATGCATTTCATCAAATCTTAAACGGACTTGCTCGGAAACTGCCTCATGACAAGACTACTTTTCTGAAGCCAGGAGAAAAGAGACTCAACTGGACAGCAGGTCCAGCTGGAGATTTGAAACCTTGGTAAGGCCAACAAGCATGCATATTACCCTTCCAATTAGAGATAGGAATCTGTTCTTTATGTAATTTGCAGCTGTATAACTTGAAATTTTGAGCATTTAGATCCAATGTCTATTAATCCTCCAAGTTGATTGATTACAGAGGACAGTGTATGCAGATGTCATTACTCATTCCCACTTTGGTTGTACTCTACTTGATATATATAGTATGCGCTGTGTAGCGAATTCAAAAATGTGAAAATAAAATGAAAGCAACGTTAGATACTAAATTGATAACCATTATATAGATTACGACACAATACCCGGATAAAAAATTGTAAAAGGTTAAACAAAAGTATCGTTTACTGTTTACCTTCCGCTGATTCAACAACAATAGCATTTGATGGTTAAGCCCGAAACCAACCTCCACAATCCACTAGTTATTTCGCTCTCATAGCGTGAAAAACTCGACTCATGGGACATCGATACTATCAGCACATACTCAGGAACATAATGCAATAGTTTCTGATAACCAAGGATACCGGACCGGTTGACTTTTATTGAGTGTCTACTTAAGTCAATATTTATTGGGTCTTGCTTATCCACACCTAAAATATTTAAATATTGCAAACCTTCTTTTTTTTTTTTTTCAAACAAATTAAGCCCCAGGGGCTATTTTATATAATCAGAAAAGCAAAATGGTCCACAATGCAAGAAATTAAAAAACAGTAAGGTCTAAATTGTAAAAAGCTAAAGTATGAAACTGTATACTGTAAAAATCGGGTCAATGTATGTCCGGAGCCAAGGGTAAGTCCAAATGAGCACGAGCATGTTCGGTCTTTTCTTCACACCAAGGTATCGTGCCCGAAGCAATTGATCCGAGACAGGGAAAGCGTGTCCGTTTGTCCGGGTACGCCGGTCCGAGAATCATCGTGTCCGTTGATCCGGTTAGCCGGTCCAAGATCATCGCGTCCGTTGGCCCGATTGAACGGTTGCAATGCTGCCACGCGTCAAGAAACCGTTCTGCCATTTTGTACTGACGACCGTACGAGTGTCAGACCGTACGGTCCTACCTTATCCTTTTTAGGGTTTCTTTATTTCAAAAGGGCTTTGTATTGTATTCAAGGCCCACGAGGCAAACCTATAAATAGAGGACATTTTCCCACTTTTTGGGGTTAGCTTCTTCAGATCTAGAACATTGTAATAGCAAAATATATAAAAACTCTCTCTCTCTCTCTCTCTCTCTCACACACACACACACACACACACAGAGGTCCGGATTTGTGGTGTTCTTTAGTTTTATTTATCCATTCAACATATATAATACGCTGCCTAGTATATATATATATATTTAGCTTAAATCATCGATCTCAATACACTTACTCATATATATATATATATATATATATATATATATATATATATATATATATATATAATAGTACAACAAGCAAATCCATATACATTTCATACGAACCAAAATAGGTTAAAATCCATCCACATATCCTATACCTCACTTACAAATTTAATTGTTACCGAAATCCGGGGTAAACAGAAATCCTAATTAATTAACGTAAACCTTCTATTCTATTCACCGCTAGGGTTAAGCTACTATCATTTTCGAGCTATAATTAATTAACGTAAGTTCAAATTCCATGAAGCAGCCCATGCATTTTCTTTTCTGAATTCCCAAGGCTTACTATGTTAAAGAAAGAATAAGAAAGAGGATGAAATCGAAAGATAGGCTTAATTAAAAATCACAAAGATCTGCTCTTTTTTTGCTTCATGCTACTGCATGCAGTTGCAAAACATTAATTTAATTATAAAATAGAAGAATTAAATAACCACAGTTAACATAAATTTTAGTAATAGATTTTAGAAGGATGACTCGTGTGAGGCAAGACTATTAGCTGGTCTAGCATGTTTTTGTTGGATACGGAGAAGGAATTCGTCGTATGGGTGGGTATGTTATACACCACTCTTAAAATTGGGAGATTATAATTTTTATAGGCACAATACATAAACAGACCCTCAAACTTGGTCTCAGCTGGCAAGTATGCCCTCCAACTTTGGGTGTGCACAAGCAGGCACCTCAATTTGTATAACGTTCAACACGTAAACATGAATGCTAACGTGGAAATGGCGTGGCACTGACGTGGCACCTCCAAAATGTATGTGTCACGTCAGTGCCACATCAGCATTTGTGTTTACTTGTTCAACTTAAATACAGTGAGTGCTATTTTTGTTATTAAAGTTGAGGCTACTGCGTAGGCTAAGTTTGAGGGCCTGCTTATGTATTATTTAGATTAATAGAAGAATAGGCACCATAATAATCAAACATAAAGGAAATAAATTCTACCACAATGTATTTATAGTTTGAACTAGCTAGAATAAAAAAAGCTACAACCAAATTACACATTTGAGCCTCTAACATGATTTTACACAAATGCTAACAGTATAAACAAGTTATAGATATAATCCCTAAGTGTATCTTCATGTGTTAGTTATTCTCCTAGTTTTGACCCTAAAAGTTGGTATTTGACACTTGTCCATATTGAGTATCTTAGAAGCCATTTAAGGTAATTCCTGAAAATTATGATTTTGGCACAAATTGATGTCCTCAAAAGACATGTTTGTCAAATTATCAGCAATCTTGTTTTCATCCCTGAATGTGTGTGTTATCTAAATCTGAAGAAGGTTCATTAATGCAGCCTTTTTCCCCGCCACCATATCAGCTAATTTCGATGGTATCTTCCTTATGTCCTGCAACATGTTTTTGAGCACCAAAGAATTTCTAGTAGAATATTTGACAAATTCGTTGCAATGGAATAGTTTAGTGCTTCCTGTTACGGTCCACTTTTACGCGGGTGCATAAAAGTTACTAGGAGGTTGTGGATTCTATTTGAATTTTATGTTTTTAGAGTTGCCATCTAATTTTATAATGGAAATTAGGAAAACCAAATTAAAAGGGTTTATTCAAACAAGAGAAAAATCCTTTTTAAACTAAAGTTCGAGATAAGGGTTCTGGTGACCCCCTATGCAAGGTTTTAAGCACCCTAGTATTAAAAATCCGTAAAATACGATTAACCTATGAGCTTCAATGTGTGATTATTTGAAAAATGTTTTCTTTCTTGCGAAACTATCATGCTAATATCATAAACTCCATTTTTGGCAAAATCTTTAAGGAAAGAGAGGTTTTTTAGGAAAAGAGTTTTATAAG
>NW_026717122.1:0-15985 GCF_029784015.1 Lycium ferocissimum | reverse complement strand
GGTTAAAACCGTTGGGATGAATTGACTCGGAGACCCCGAGAAGTAAATTAATAACACCGTCGTGCCGCGATGTTAAATCAGACTCTTCATGGGAGGCAACCCATGTTTTACAGTTTTTTTTTAGAATAGTTTAACGTTTGTTCGTTTTGTAGAAAGCACGCAATTTTGTCTTGAACAACGACGGTCGAAGTACGGGCTGCGAAGAACGTCCCGTACTTTGTTGTACGAGGCGTACTTCTTGCCTGTACTTGAAGAGGAAAGTTTGCAAACTCACTGGAAAATCTTGGAAAGTACGTGAGTAATGAACGGGTCGTACTTCATTGTACGTCCCGTACCTTATCCGCGTACTATCAGGTAAGTATAAATCATCTCACTGGCTGAAGGAAAGGAGGTATGTGCTAGGAATACGTCCCGTACTTCATTGTGCGGGACGTATCTTTTCCTTGAACAACAAATCTGATACATAAAAAAAAATCAAAAAGTTGACGAAGGTTTTGAAACCTTCGTCTTCCGCCTCGTCTTTCCCCCATAACTCTTACTCTTCCTCATCTCCTCCACCCCCAGGTCTTCCATCATCTCCCCTCCACTTTCCCCATTAAAACCCACGACTTCCACCTTCCCACTCACCCTTATCAACTCCCCAAACTCATTATATACGCCCCCTATAAATCATAGTCTTAACAGTCCCTCTAAAACACAAAATTTTCATCTTTTGGCCCAAGAAGTAAGTAAAGGAAAGAAACTTGTGTCATTAACTCGTATTGCTACAATAGTCTCATCATAATCTATTCACAGGTATGGCACATTTAGTTCTTTCTTTGCTTAATTGCGGTATTAGTTGTAGGGTGATGTGTTAATGATGTTCATGCTTGTTTGGGATCGTGCTGGGCGTAATACGGGGCGGGGATTGGTATGTTGTCATGATTAAGAACTCGTGGGAGTACAAATTCGTACTTCTTGGAGTTGGAGGGCATTCCGATGAATGGTTTCGGTTTGAAACCTAAAGTTGCTATCTTGCCAACTGTTCGATAAATTGTCTACAAAGAAATAATTGTAAAACGGGTGAAGTCTGAGTAACCCACGCCCCAAAACCCTATAAATGAAGCATGAAAGAAGTAAATTATGTGTTGGTGATGTTGTGTAAATCATAGAAAATATTTTCCAAAAAGGTCTGTTACCAGTTCTTGAGAATATGTGATAAATGTACGTCCCGTACTTTAGTGTACGACCCGTACATTGATCACGTATTTCAGTAGACTTTTACAGAAACTCTTATGGGGTGTGTTGCTAAGTACGTGCACAAAGTACGTCGCGTACTTTAATGTACGTCGCGTACCTTGTGCCCGTATTTCAAAGTATGCCCCATACTTTGAATATACGGCTTACATAGCTGAAACATGGCATTTTGCAAGCAAAGAGCTTGCCATTACGTTCATGGTTTCTGTGATACAATCCTACTTGGCACACCTCATTTCAAGACTTACATCCGAGGCTAAGATATGGAACTTCAAGCTCTACAAGCGGTATGGATGATAAGGATGGCGTTGAAGGCCTTTGAGGCCCATACAAGCCCCACAATGAGGCCTATGATGTGTGGGAGGTGGCTTGGGCGAGGCTTGAAGAAGAAGCTACTAGAAAAGGGACCAAATGCGCAGAAGTGGCCAAACGTGCAAATAGGGACATTTACGCAAATTGGCTACATGTGCAAACTTGGACAAGGTCGGGAGTTGGCTATTTGTGCAAAGAAGGTTATGCTTGCAAGAAGGCCATGAATGCAAGGTTGATTGAAGAGGCCATCTTACGCAAATGAGGGTGGAGCATGTTTTGGCCTATCAAGCCAATTTTGAATTGAAGACTACACTAAGAAGACTAGCCAAACAAGGCCCTTATTCATTAAGGGTAGCATTGTAATTGCCTATTAGTCTTCTTTACTTAGCTTGTATATATAGCTTGTCTTTTATTTCATTACTTAGATTTTAGATTGGATGAATTATGTATTGAATACTCTAAGGAGTAATAATTTGTTTAGGGTTAGCTTAGTTAATGGTGGATTCCATTGTTGGTCTTGAACCATTTTTTCCTTTGATTTCATGAAGGGTTGTTCATTTGTGGATTTCAATTGAATTTCCTTGCCTTGATTTCAAATAGCATAGGTTCTTTTGAATTGAATCAAATTGAGAGGATCTAGGTTTCATATACTTAGGTTTGCTCATAGGTTCATTATTCACTGGGTCTTGCTTTTATCCTCTATTTCTCATCCCCTTTTCTTCAATTCTCATCCCCAATTTCTTGTTTATCTTTAATTCCGCGTTTTTGTGATTGATTTGGTGTTTTTCCCAAATCGATTCGTATCATTTGGTATCGAGCATAGGCTAAGAGATTTGTTCCTACAATTTCTAATCCTAGGTTCAAAATCAAAATCACAAAAAAAAAAAAAAAAAAAAAAAAATTCCCAAAAAAAAAAAAAAAAAATCCGAAAATTTTTTGTAGTTTTTTTAGTGGATTTGAGGTCAAATTTGAGTTCCTTGATATTAAAAACCCCTAGGTTTCAAATTTAGAGTATTTGAAAGGTGTTTTGAAGATTCTACCATTATTGAAGCTTGAGGTTTGAAACTTGAAAGTGGGTCTTGGTGATTGAAGGAGAAATTGGCTTCAATTGGTGTTTGGGCTTTGTTCTCTTAGTTGAGGGAAGCTTAGATCCATTTTGGTGCAAAAACAAGTTGATTTGAAGATAATTTGAAAATTGGGTGTTCTTTATGTTCTTGAGCATCTTCATATCTTCATAGGTGTTCTTGCAAAGTTTAGAAACTAACAAAGTGGGTTTAGTGATTCGGAGTTTATTTGGAGCTAATTTTTTGTTGGGGTTTGTTCTCTAGTTAAGGGGGAGTTAAATTTGAAATTTTGAGAGAAAAATAAGTTGATTTGGGCATAGATTGAGTTTTGGGTGTTCTTGGTGTTCATAAAGATCTTCATATCTTCATAGTGAGGAAGAAGACCAAAAGGAGTGTTTGATCCAAATGGTCAACTCAAAAGGGTGAAAAAGGTGTTTGTGTGGGCCCAAAAATCAAGTCCCAAAAAAAAAAAAAAAATCGAAATATTTAATCCAATATTCTGATTTTTCAAAAAAAAAAAAAAAAAAAAAATTGGCCACGTCATCGATGACGTCATCATCTGACGCGCCTCTGACGCGCGCGTGGGGTCCAAATTCAGAGAGTGGGAGTTTTGACACTTAGAAAAAAAATTTCTAAGTGTTGGCAGATTTTGGTCCAACTTTGAGAGGGCATATCTTTGTGTGTATAAGGAGTTACGGGACCCATAATATATCAAAATTCAAGTTCGAGAGTCTACTTTCCGAATCAACAAGCCGTTCATCAACCAGAGGTCTGTAGAAAAAGTTATAGGCGTTATAAAAATATGCTGCACTTAAGCTGTTCCGAATTTCTAAGTGTTGGTCAAAACTTTCAAAAATTTGTCTAAGTGTTTGGCTAAGGTTTGTTCACTTCTTCTTCTCATTTCTTTGATTCTCCTAGCTAATTAACAACTAGTAATTGATCCTTACTTGGTTGTTAACTAGTTCTTGAGTCCGATTATTTCGTGCCAATTCTTTTCAAGCTTTTCTCATTTTAATATCGTTGAATCTTCTTGGCTCAAGTCCTTTTGTTTTATCGAGTCGTCCGTCTTTCGATTAACAAGAATCTATTCCTCCACAAAGGTTAGCAATCTTGTGAATTGATTTGGATTAAAAGGGTTCTTGACCAACCTTGGAAGAAGCTTAGGTTGAGAGGTAAGTTTGAGTGCAAATACGAGTGACGTGAGGAGCTTTTGCTACTAATCTTGTTTGCTCGTTTTGTAGGCACACGAAGAGGAGACATAAGGAGAAGGAGACATAAGGATGTCATCCATAGCTTCCGAGTCTTGTGAAGATGATTTTGAAGGTTATGCCTCTAGCAATGAAGGATATGACTATGAGGGTGACGGAGGCTATGAGGGAGATGACATGGGATATGAGCATCACTATTCTTACAATGAATATGATGGTGATGGTGCTCATAGACCGAATGAAGAATATGGTCAATATGATCATAACTTGTACGAGGGTGAAGAATACTACTCCGAGAACAATCGTGAAGCAACACCTCATGAGGCTTATGAAGAAGAAGGAGTAAATGGGTATGATGAAGAGTCCTATGGTGGAGGAGAGCATGAAGAGTCTCATCCTACACACCATGGACATGGGGGTGAATTGAGGTATACTCCTTTCTCACACTTTCGATATGAACCAATTGGTGGGAACTTGCAAGAATGGGAAGAATGTGGTGATGGATGAGCCTATTGACTATGCACTTTGTGGTGAGTATGCTTGTGAAGATAATGGGCTTGCATATAATTCTTATGAGGGGTCTTCTAATAGATATTCACGTGCATCGCCTTGTGATACTTCCTATTCCAAGCAAAATGGTATAAGTGTGTGGATTGGTTCGAGTAGGAGTAGTCCAAGGAGGAGAAGAGATTATACATTCCTAATCCAAGAAACACAATGAAATATGATTCTTACCCTAAGCCGGAGGTGCCATGTTCTCAATATGGTTATGGTGTGGAGGGTAGGAGGAGAGAAGTGTTGACGGGAGGTGACCAACTCGTTGGTTATGGAAGTTCTTGTGGCGACTACTCAAGTCCGACATCTTATCCTAGTCCCAAGGTTATAACGACTAATCAAGAAAGTCGGATTCAAGAGATGGGAGATATGCCATCCATAGCAAGCTCATTGGCTATGATCATGAATCAAATATCGAGCTTGACATCGAAAATGAAAGGTATAGGTGGAGAGATGAAAAGTGTGGATGGGAAGTTGAAGGGTATGGATGAACGGATGGAACGCATATGCAAGGTGCAACGAATGAAGATAGAGAAGTCTAAGCCTTGTAAAGCGAAAAGAGAGGAGTGAAGCGGAGGGTTCCCTTAACCCTTCCAAAGATGTACTTGACACTTTCCTAACTCTTGTAAATTGTGAGAGAAAAGATTGAGAGGATTAAGGGAGTGAAAAGTGACAACTCTAGAGAGAGGAAAAAGGAGAGGATGTGAGGAGTGATGTGAGGGAGTTGTCACAACCTTTATCTAACCCTTGTGACTTTTCTTTCTTCTCTAGTGGTCTTAATAATAGTGCAGGTATTCTCGGAAGCAAACCTAATGATGACCCTCAACCTTTGAAGGTTCTTGAGGTGGTTGAGAGCTTCTCGAAGGAGCAAACGAGCTCCAAAGTTGAAAACCAAGGCAAAGGAGGTGAATGTGAACTTCAAGGTAAAATAGCTAAGCTTAACACCACAAATGATGTGATTGATCATGTTGTTGAAGTGAGTGTAATTGATGGCTTGTCCTTAATTGAGCTTAATGAGTCTTTGCCTTGTGATGTGCCTAGTGCTATAATGACAATTGACAATGTAGTTGAAATGGATGGTCCAACACTAGTTGATCCTATTGATGACTATCTTGACTCTTCTCTTGAGTTCAAGTTGTGTCCACCTAGTGTTGATCCTCTTGGTTTGCATGTTAGTACATTGTCATATGAGATGTTAGGACACCCACTAGTTGATCCTAGCGATGACCGAATTGATTCTTCTAACGCAAGATCAATTTGCGTCCAACTAGTAGTGTGGTTGCTTGTGTTGATCAATTTGTTTGCTATGAAAATCCACTATTTGAGGAACCTTGTGATGTGCTTAATGACCCTCAATTTAGTGATGATATTGGTACAATTGATCATTTGCCTAGTCGTGTGCATGAAAGTATTGTGGAAAGTGACCGTTGTCTTTATGAGAGTGGAATTGCATGCTTTGATATTTCAATGATAATTGATCCCTCTCTCTTTATAGATAATGCGTTATTTGATATTGACATGACTATTGGGAATGATGAACCTAGTGGGATGTTTGGTAATGTTGAGCATTTGGTCTCTTTTGGAGGCTATAATGTGATATGTAACCCACTATGGAGTGATGACACTCTTTCCCATGATGGAGATCCTCCTTTGAAGGATTGTGATCCATTTGTGGGGAAGGAAAGTGTTACAAAGGAAGGTGATTCTTGTCTAGAAATTGCACATTCTTCCTTTCATGTTCAACTTCATAATAGCCTATTGAATGATCTTATTCTTGAACCTAATAGTGAATCTACATTGGAGAATGACATGGATGAAGAAGTTATCTTAAGTGATACCTTTCTTTATTACTTATTTGCATATGATGATGCTCTTATTTGCGTTGGGGGTGCATTTTATGTTGAGGAAGGTACTTGTGGGGTAGTTGGTTGTTTTATTGACCCTAGTAGGTGGCTATACTTCCCATTTGACCCGGGTGTTACCTTGTTGGATTTAGGAACACCTTATTTGGAAAATGAGTTCCCATGGTACTTCTTTTCAAATAGAACCAATGTAGTATTACATGCTTCGTATTTTGCATCCATTGGTTTTATTACTCTATTCTCATGTCATGAACCTCGGAGGAATCAACTTCTTGACACCTCATGTGTGCACTTGATAGTCATGATTGCTATTGATGTGTGGTTGTACCACAAATTTGTCCATCCTTGGCATGTATGTGTGGTTATTACTTTGTGTGCTAACCCTCAATCCTTGAGGAGTATGTTTTCGTATGTCTTCCCTTGGGTTTTGCTAGGTTCGGATTCGAGGCGAATCCTTTTGAAGGGGAGGATGATACGATCCTACTTGGCACACCTCATTTCAAGACTTACATCCAAGGCTAAGATATGGAACTTCAAGCTCTACAAGCGGCATGGATGATAAGGATGGCGTTGAAGGCCTTTGGAGGCCCATACAAGCCCCACAATGAGGCCTATGATGTGTGGGAGGTGGCTTGGGCGAGGCTTGAAGAAGAAGCTACTAGAAAAGGGACCAAATGCGTAAAGTGGCCAAACGTGCAAATAGGGACATTTCTGCAAATTGGCTACATGTGCAAACTTGGACAAGGTCGGGAGTTGGCTATTTGTGCAAAGAAGGTTATGCTTGCAAGAAGGCCATGCATGCAAGGTTGATTAGAGGGCCATCTATGCAAGGAGGGGCGTGTTTGGCCATTGAAGGCCAATTCTTGAATTGAAGACTACACTAAGAAGACTAGCCAAACAAGGCCCTTACTTCATTAAGGGTAGCATTGTAATTGCCTATTAGTCTTCTTTACTTAGCTTGTATATATAGCTTGTCTTTTATTTCATTACTTAGATTTTAGATTGGATGAATTATGTATTGAATACTCTAAAGAGTGATAATTTGTTTAGGGTTAGCTTAGTTAATGGTGGATTCCATTGTTGGTCTTGGACCATTTTTCCATTGATTTCATGAAGGGTTGTTCATTTGTGGATTTCAATTGAATTTCCCTTGCCTTGATTTCAAATAGCATAGGTTCTTTGAATTGAATCAAATTGAGAGGGTCTAGGTTTCATATACTTAGGTTTGCTCATAGGTTCATTATTCATTGGGTCTTGCTTTTATCCTCTATTTCTCATCTCCTTTCTTCAATTCTCATCCCCAATTTCTCGTTATCTTTAATTCCGCGTTTTTGTGATTGATTTGGTGTTTTCCCCAAATCGATTCGTATCATTCTGGAGCAACTGTTTAACACACATAATGTTTTTCTTCACAGATATGCCGCCTAAAACCAAAGGTAGAGGGGTTACGCAAAGAAAAAGGGGCCGGGTTACCACAAGGCTTAAAGATTTTCCCTCGGACCAAGACTTGTCTGATGAGGACACCAGGCCATTGAAACAAATCATGACCTCAATAAAGGGCCGAGCTAACTCAGGTTCGGGGTCCTCCCGGTCGAGGAGAGGACTCCTCTAGCTCAGGTGAGGAAGGGTCTGAGCCGGAACAAGTCCGAGGATCAGAAGTAGCTTGGAATCCAGTGATAACCCCTGTCACCCCCTAGGAAGTAGCAGACTATCAAAGAGATGAGGCAAACCTGATAAGGGCCGAGACGGAGGATGCTCTTCGGTTCGCAGTAAAAGGGTCACGAGAGCGGTTCGACAGGGGAATTGAAGGTATAAAGGCAGGGGTGCTCCTAGGCGAAATATTTGGGAGGAAAGGTAAATTGGATTTCGGGACTTGGAAGAACACCCGGGGATCAGGGACCTGCTGTCCCACTATAAATTCGAGGTGTTTAATAGAGAACCAAGTGATTACTGCCTAGTGCTCGTGCGGGAATTCTATGCCAACTATGGAGCACACTTGAGCACAATTGTAAAACCTGGAATGCTAAAGCAGGATGTCCCACTGGCGGACGTGGTTGAGGTTCGAAGAGTGAAAGTTGATGTATCACCCACCGCAATAAACAGGTATTATTTTGGGGCTGAGTTTACTCCACCTCTTAGCACAGTTGAGTATGATGATAAGATGCAGAGGAGGATGACAGAATCGGTAACGGAGTGGTTGGCATCGGTTATAGCAAAGGGTAGCCCACCGTGGTTGAGTAAAAAGTCAAAGATATACAAGAACACACTATCACTAGAGGCAAAATTTTGGTGGGGTGTAGTGCGGTTTCGAATACTTCCTACCCAAAGTGATAATTCACTCACTGCCGACCAAGTGGTGACAGTGGCAGCTCTCATGACCCGATACCCACTTAACATAGGATTGATTATTGCAAGGGAGATTCGGGATAGGGCACAGCATGACGCCACTTCATTGATATACCCATGCCTTATTACTGCTTTATGTCGACAGGCGAATGTGGAACCACTACATATGATAGATCATTGTGTAAAAGCCAGTCACATGTATGACATTCATAAGACGAAAGAGGAGGAGAACAAGTAAAAGAAAGCAAGGCTATTACTTAAAGGTCTACCTACAGCAGCACTTGAAGGGCAAGTTGGGGATGACACTTAGGCAGATTTTGGGGCCACAGGACCTGACACCACCGAGGCACCTGCCACGGAGGCACCTCCTATAGCGGTGACACAGCATCAGGCCACTAGCACAGTGCCCTTGTATCTTTTGAAAGGACAGAGAGCCCATACTAGTCCTCCAACCACCCATCAGCCTTCCCAAGATCCATTCGTATTTAACAAAGAGAATTTTTGACGAGTGGTAATTCAGGCTGCACAAGCTGATGAGCAATCGAGGATTTTAGCTAGGCAAATGGAGAAGTATGTGAAGAAGCAGATAGACATTGCCTTAGCACCAGTGACAGCCGCTGCCAACCAGGCCCAGGAGTTATATCAGGCGAGACTTGACAGGTTTGAGGCACGGTTGGTTGCTGTGGAGCGTGCAGGTCTAGGTGGTGATCTGATGGGTATGAGAGCTGAGCTAGATCGGCTAAAGGCTGATATATTGGCCTTACAGATGTGGACCCAGAGTGTGGTTGAGGAGCCCCTTCAGTCGAGCAAGGTGGATCTCTCGTCTTTGATAAATGTGGTAAATTTGATGCCCGAGGAGGACACCGCACCCCCTGATGATAGAGGGAAATAAGTTACGGAAGATGCAGTTCCTCGGGCGAAAGAGTTGGAGATGCTGGCCCGGACAGCGAAGGAGGAAGAGGAGCATATGCGGATTGCCACGAAGAGATCGATGTTTGACAATCGTCGTCTAGCACCGACGAGCAGTATTACTGGCACATCCTCTAGTCACTACGGGAGGCCAGTGCCTCCGACTGATCCGAGCACCTAGTGCTGCCAGGTATTCCTTACCCGTAGAATTGTTACAGTTGATGCATTAGGGACATTGCATAAATTTCAGTTGGGGGTGGGGATTTCTGGCGTTGTCATAATGTAGATATTTGTTTAGGAACCTCGTCGGCTTTTCCTTGCCAGAGTTCTTTTCCTGAGGGGTTTAGTTTTTTTTTAATCTGGCATGTTTAAGTTGTTGCTTAGGTTGAATAGAGAAGTGGTGACTTATTTGGTGTTACTCTGTAACTGATGCCATGTTGTTATGGTTTGTTGGAAATTTTGTACCCCTCGAAAATTTGAAAAATACATACTTAGAACAGTTATTGGTAGATAGATTGTTAGGTTACTACACTAAGTGTGATTTCATTATTCCAAAGTGAATTTGCTTATCCATTGAATTCATCTAGATTGCTCATTTGTGGTTTCCAATTGAGTCTTCTAATTGATTCAAATTGCTTTGGTTCTTTTAGTTGAATTCACAATAGAAGGGTCTAAGTTTCATATACTTAGATTTGCCTATAGGATTCATTACTAATTGGGTCAAGGATCTATCCTCTATTCTCCTTAATCCCAATTCTTCATCTATCTTTTTTTTCCCTTTATTTTTGTTTAATTCTTAGAGTTCCCTTAGGTTGAATCTTATCATTTGGTATCAGAGCATAGGCTAAGAGATTGTTCCTACAATTTCTAATCCTAGGCTCAAAAATCAAAAATCCAAAAAAATATTGAAAATCATTTTTGTTGTTTGATTTGAGTGTTTTTGAAGATAAATTTGAGTTTGCACTGGTGGAAAACATCTAGAAACAAAATTTGAAGCCATTTGGGTAAGAATTGAAGTTTCCACCATTAGAGGTTCATCAAATCTTGAAGAACTCAAAGTGGGTTTACTTGATTTTGGTGAAATTGAGCTTTGATTCATATTGGGCTTTGTTGTCTAAGTGATAAAGAGCTTAGATCTGAAAATTGGAACAAAAACGAGTTAATTTGGACCACATTGGGTTTTTGAGTGTTCTGCATTGTTCATCTTTATTCTTGGTGAAAAAGAAGATAAAAAGGATAGTTAGATCCAAGGAATCCAAGTCAAAAGTTGAAAAGTTATTTTCCTAGCCAAAAAGGGTAAATACAAGGTCCTAAGAAGTGTCACACCCTTACTTGATGGGGCATGATGGGCACCCGACCCTTACTTAGGGCCGAGCGAACCCGCTGATCCTCGAGATACTCATAATCATACTGGGCCCTTAAATCATGAAATGAATGCACAATGGAAGCTTTTCAAAGAACAACATGCTTTTCGTCTTTCTCAAATCAAGTAAAATCAGAATCATATGAAATCCGTAACATAATGCATAATGATACATCGGCTTACGGCAGCCGCCACGAGACCGACATGCTATATACGTGACTCTGTCCGCAAAGTCTCTAACATAAACCAAGATACCATAACATAGATACTCGACTCGGCGGCAAAGACTCCGGAAGGAAATGGAGCTCGCCAATCCAAACCGGAACATCTTCTACTAGTATCCTCTACTCATCCGTATACACTGCGTGGCATAAAACGCAGCCCCCCGAAGAAAAGGGGTCGGTTTCGGAATATGTACCGAGCATGTAAACCATGAAATACAAGAAACAGATCATGTCGACTTAAGGAGTATAGAAAATCATAAGGCTTGCCTCTGAAACATAGATCATGCGTATCAATATCATATCCAGCCTATTATGGGACTTAGAAACATAAGTAAATCATCATCATGTACATATGCATATATAACGTGTCCCGCCCTCTAGTGAGGGACTCCTGAGAATAAGATCATCATATCATCATGTCATCATATATATATATATATATATATATATATATATATATATATACCGTACCCGCCCCTAGTGAGGGATTCGGTGAAGTAATCATATATATATCGTACCCGGCCCTCTAGTGAGGGACTTGAAGTAATCACACATATACCGTACCCGCCCTCTAATGAGGGACTCGGAAGTAATCGTATATATACCGTACCCGCCCTACAGCGAGGGACTCGGTGAAGTAATCATATATATACCGTACCCGGCCCTCTAGTGAGGGACTCGGCGAAGTAATCATATATATACCGTACCCGGCCCTCTAGTGAGGGACTCGGTGAATGAGATCATGTCTCCATCATGTATATCATACTCGGCCCATCCTGTAGGCTGGCGCCATAATCATATCATCATATACCGTACCCAGCCCTCTAGTGAGGGACTCGATGAACAATGCAGTGAAACTGCGCACGAATACATACCCGGCCCCGGGACTCGGTGAAAGATGTAATAACATCTTGCACGAGCAGAGTAGTGAGAAATCATATGCACGTAAATCATCATGTGAGACTCGATAGATAAGCAGACTAATCAACGCTCGAGGGTTAAAACAATAGTCATAATGAGTTCTTTCTAAATACCATTAGGAGTACGTTAAAAAGAGTCTGAAGGATCGTCGACATATATCAAACCAATCCGAGCCCGCCCATGAAAGTTACGGGCATTACTTGTTATGGAATCTTCTACGAACGTATCGAAGCGATCCGAGCCCGTCTATGAAAGTTAGGGACCTTATTCGACATAGAATCCTTTAAGAACAAAAACTCTTTATGCAACATTTACTATCCAATCATAAAAAAGACACAAGGACCATAGCTCGACTATATTAGGAATGCTAACATCAAGAAATGAATAAGAATCGTAGACATGCTCGGATCTTATGAATAGAGTTACACCGAGGCTCGCATCATAGCTTACTTACAACTAAGACATGCCAAAAGAAAGAAAGGGTAAGCTTTACATACCTCGTCCGCTTCCTAAGCTACGCTTATTCGTCCAAGCTCGTAAGCCTACACTTAAAAGGATTTACACTAACGTTAGACTCTTTATTGCACACTTGTTCCAAATTTCAAATCAAACTACTCTATATTATGTCGAAAATCGGGCAACATCTCCCCTATTTATATGCCTAGCCCAAATTCTCAATTCAACAACCAACAACAACAACAATAATACCAACACCAACAACACTATTATTCATACCAACATATTCCATAAACGTCCCACACGACGTTTTTCAACATACAACAACAATATGCACTTTCTTCCATCCCAATCAAGGAGTATAATCTCATCAATACGCCAACAATGTTAGATACCATTTTTATATGTGTAAATCAGTCCATCCACACGGCCACAACACGTTCAAAACAGCCCATAAACACAACAACTACAATACAACACTCTATGACCTTTTCTCCATAACTAGTTTCATTTTTAAGGCTTGCTAGACCTTCAAATAAACTCAACATAAGAGACAGGATAAATAACATACCTTATAATTGAAGAAACTCAGCCACATCAACTTTCTCCAACGCCAAACTTAAGTAGAAGCAAGAACAATTACCTTTCACGGACTAGTTTGGCATAATCTTGTTAAATTCTTGATTTATCGGACTATAATATTTGGGAGTGTTTTGAGAGGCTTCTAGGACTCTTGGGAATGTTAATATGCTGAAAAAAACGGGCTGATGGGGTATTTATAGCCCCCCCCCCCCAGGTCGGTTCCACCGACTTAATCATGTGGGGCCCGCGGAACCATTTAGCAGCTTAGGATCTTGCTCTTAAAATGGTCATAACTCTTGATTACGACATCGTGTGAGGGCCCACGACCTATGGTTGGAAAGCTCTTTCAATTATCTACAACTTTTATTCTTGGTAGTTTTCTAAATTCCAAACTTATAATGCCGTTTTTGCCCCTCCAAGTCAGATCATCCGAAAACGTTTCCTTAAATCGTCCTTTTGGAGGGCTTATGTCCATATTTGGCTTATGGGTCCTTCTTAGGACTTGCTCAACTTTCCATTTACTACTTTTATCACTTTTAATATATCCTTTACAAAATTTTGACATGTGGGCCCCACCTTAACTCATGGTTTCGAGGGCTATCATCGAGTGATCATGTTAACCGATTTACTCCATACACTCTCCAAATGTCATATATATGTTCTTATGCTCGCATAACATAATCTTCATCCATAATCCTTGTGTAACTCTACTCTCCCCTGAGCTCATACTAAGCCGTCCACAGTCTTGATAACACGAAATTTTCCAAGGTGTAACATCCTTCCCCCCCTAGAAACATTCGTCCTCAAATGTTAAGTTCTTAGGGATTTCTACGAAAATTTTACCAGAGCTTCCCCTGTAATTGTACCACTATCATTCTATCACAACAACCCAAAACATATGATCGCCCCACCGGGCTACAACATCAACATCCATACTGGCCCACACACGACCAAGAAGTCGCTTTAGATAACGCATTACATACCTGAGGGCTCTGTTTGCATATTCTTTGGGGGCTGAAATAGATACGGGTACCTAGACTTCATTTCTTAACCCCTTTTTTTTTTCCACTTCTTTGCCCTCACGTACACGGTCAGAAGTTGGCTAGCACCTCGCTCTTGTTTTGTCTCAAGCAGTGTAGTTACACTTATGGAAATTCATAATCCGAGTTCAATTAAATTTGTAACTTGCCACCTTTTTGAGCTCTTGCCACAACTGTTTCTTTAACCAACATTTTGAATTCCTTTTAACACAATTGTTATCCTCTTTGGTGCAAAATTTCCTCTGGTCATCACCTTGAGTGTCCTTTAGGTTCGTCATCCTCTCTATCATCCTTTGTGAACTTGACTTGAAGACCTTTCTTGCTTTTTTCATTGCCCTTAAGACATGTTGCTGCATATTTAGGTACAGCGCGAATTTACCCGATACGAGGGATTCAAATCATGGTCTAAAAATATCGTAGTTCCTCTTGACGTAAGGTGCTCTTTTGAGTTCTCTTCCATACTCCCTCTCCGCATGTCTACCTCATGGTACCCGTATTGTCAATTCGTTTCTACTTCTTTCCATTACCTTCCCGATATGCCAATACGCCTAGAACTTTATTCCCGAGCTAGTAAATTTCTTCTTTTGGAGCTTGAGACTATCGTAACTCTTTGCAAGTCCAACCTGTTCTTCCCCCCTTATTAAGGGGACCCTTATACGCCAATGGTTTCCAAACGTCCATTATCTCCGATAATTATATGTCGCCCTTCATGACTTTCTTAAAACTGAAGTTCCTTCATCACATGGTCTGACGTATCTATCTTCTCGCTAGCTACACTTCTCGTATTTAACTGGAATACTCATAAGGGTATCCAATTCCGATGCTTTCTTTTTCATACTTCTGTCTTTCATGACTAATAGCGTCCTGGACTCACAGGTTAATGGGGACATCGAGATTCCCTACGTCCTTTATGAAGTTTTCGGTTATACCTAAATCCTTATCTCTCTTCCCGACTTTCTTATAATATCTCTAAGGGTTCTTACCCTAAGTTCTTCTTCGATTTATGTCTATACCGCCGTTCTTGTCAATATTCCTATGCCTTTCCATCCACTACCAATCCTTTCGCCCATTTAGCTCACTTACTCATAATCCTTCTTAACTATGCGTTTATATCGCCGCTGTGCATCCGAGTTTTTCGAGTGTCCTACTACTTCTTGCTGTTAAAGCGGAATTCTTACAATTACAAACTCCGCTATGTCCTTCTTTATACCATCCCACCTATATAAACATCTGAGGTCATGATACATCTTCGTTGACCCTGGATGAACAGAATAACGGGCATAGTGTGCCTCTCCCATAACCTGTTGTCGTAGCCCTGTAACCTCAGGTACACACAATCTGCCTCCATACCGTAGCACTCCATCAGGTGTAACCTCGAATGGGGTTTTCTCCTTTTGAAGAGCTATCTCTCTATACTGTGCCAGAACAGGGTCCTCGTACTGGTGTCTCTTTACCTCTTCTATAATAGAGGACTCAACAACTTCTCGAACAGAAACTCCACCATCCCCAGAATCGGCCAAACGGACTCCAAGATTAGCTAGCCGGTAAATCTCACGAACTATCTCCTTCCTTTCTGGTTGCACGTCTATTAAGCTACCCATAGATTTATGGCTAAGAGCATCTGCTACCACATTTGCTTTCCCTGGATGGTATAGAATATCAACATCATAATCCTTTAATAACTCTAACCACCATCTCTGCCGTAAATTCAACTCCTTCTATTTGAAGATATATTGGAGACTCTTATGATCCGTATAAATGTCAACATGAACACCATATAAGTAATGTCTCCATATCTTCAAGGCATGAATTACCGCTGCTAACTCTAGATCATGAGTAGGATAATTCCTTTCGTGCTTTCTGAGCTGTCGGGAGGTATAGGCTATAACCCTGCCATGCCGCATCAA
>NW_026717121.1:0-16171 GCF_029784015.1 Lycium ferocissimum | reverse complement strand
GAGACGGATACCCCGTGGTTGCTCGGGGGACATTTAGCCATGAGTGTTTGATAATCCCCCATCAACAACATCTACACCTTAGGTTCAAACCTCTTTTGGTCCTTGGTTATACCGTGGAAAATAGCATGGGCTAAGTAGATCGTTCGGGTGTCTATGGCCATCGAATCCCCCTATGGAAATACCATAATGCCCAGTAAAGCTATGGCGATTGCCAAGGGTCTAACAACTTCCCACTCCTGCCTACTCTTGAACTCTATCTGGTACAGAGTATATCTTGTGGCATCTCCGATACAAATCCCTAAAGGTTACCGTAGGTCCTCGCGCCCAGGGCGCCTAAGTTAGTGCAAAGAACTTCATGATCTGGCCGACTATGGGCCTTTGCGGAAACAACAGGTGGTGATCTGCTTTGTGTCGTCTCCTTAGACAGGTTCTATTGGTGGCTATGGCACCTCTAATTTCTTCTAAGGTTGGAGTCATCTCAATTTCACCGAAGCGGAATAACATTTCCTTATCATCCCAATGTCCGATTAACACCACTATTAGTTCTGGATGAACTTTCATCGTCATGATAGCCGGTAAATGACCCAAGGTGCAGCTAATTGTTTTCTTGTGAGCAACCCTAACCATGCCCACCAAACCCTCAACCGATCTTCGGGTTAGAGACCGTCCGGACACAGGGTACTCTTCCTTAATGAGCTTTAGGTAGGTCTGAGATACCCAAAGCTCGTCTAGATATGAATGCTCTAGTTCAGTAGGGATTTAGCTTAGCTCTATCCTAGTTTTACTAGAGTGAGTTTTCATAAAAGACCGGGAACTCGACCGGACAACTGGGGTTGAACCGTGAGGGCTGTTGGATGATCACGAACCAACCCCGCCTCATAACGATTCCAAAAGAAGTATTTGATTTTTTAGTGAAGGTACGACCGTGTGCTCCTGGAAGTCGCCTTTGGAATAAAATGTAAAATAAATGCCAGGAGTGGCGGAGTTATGATATACATGCAATGACAGTTGATATTTGTGCGAACGTAAACACATAAACAGTTAAGGCAAACATACCCACATTATATTGAAACCCTTATGGTTAGAACCTTTAAGTCCCCAGCGGAGTCGCCATTTGTTACGGTTCGTATTTTCGCAGGCGGGGTTAGCGCTCGTAAAAAGCTACTTCGAACTCGTTGGTGCTCTTTCGAACTTTGTTTTAAAAGAGTCGCGACCTCATTTTTTAGGAAATTAGGAAAATCAGTTTTGAAGGGTATATTCATACACCGTGAAAAATTCTTCTTAATCCAAAGTTCTAGGTAAGGGCTCTGGTGCTCCCCTAGGAAAGGTGTTAGACACTCTAGTATTAAGGATCCGTACTATATGGTTGACCTTCGAGTTCTAATTTGTGAGTATTTGCATGAACTGTTTATTTAGTGTTTATTTCTCGCAAAAGATTTGTCATATAGCATGTCATTTTCTAAAAGAGCTGAATATATCCCCTTTATATATAGGGTATTTAGGTTCGAATTTATGATATCCGGGTATAATTAATTCCTTTTATATATAAGGATGTAGTTTTTTTCTCATAGTAAAAATAGAAAGTTCATTTATTCAGTGGACTTGAGTAACCAAATTTTATCCATGCTTTACTCACACGTGGACCGGGTCAATCCGCCTAGTATGCTTTCAGAATATCCTTACCTAAAATATTTTAAATTAAGCGTAATTCAATTTGTTTGGACTTTTAAGAAAAAAAGGACTTTTTGCATGTTTCACGTGATTGGTTTTTTAGGAAAAAAGGTGAATTATACCCGTGATCAAAGAATCCCATGTATACTCATTTTTAAACATACTTGCATTTATTTATCTATTCTACAACTAAGTCCCAATTTTATTTTAAGGGATAAGAACTTCTTTTTAAGTAAAACCATTTTTACAACAAAATGCCTGGTCTGTTCATTAAAATTGCGGGCCTTTGCCCCGTAAATATTGACTGGTTTGATAAAGGAGGGCCCAGTGGGTTTTAAGACTAAAAATGACTTTGTTTGGGTTTTCTGAAAAAATACAATATATGGACTGATTTAGCCAAATCAATCCTTATTCCTAAATGTTTCGAAATATAGACCTTTGGTCTATAGTTTATTTGACAATAAATTTGTATAAAAAATCAAGCGAGTTTTCTTTTAGCCTAAAAAAGGCCCTTTTGTTATTTTTTGTTTCAAAATACTAAGCCGAGTGGGTTTTAACCCAAAACAATTCAATGAATATACGTTTTCTTGAGAAAAGTCTAGTGGGCTACGGCCCAAAATATCAAAGTTGTTTACCAAAGCCTAGAAAAGTACGCTTTCAAATTGTTTTGTGAAGTAGGGCCTTTTGCCTAGTCTATTCTTCTCTATGTTTTTCACACAAGATGTTTACCATTTTCGCATGTTTGAAACCTTTTCCAGTTTATTACTTATTCAAATTGTAGCGACTATCTCCTATTTTTGAAATGTATATGTTATTCAAAATCAGTACGCATTCCCAAAATTTAAAGAAAATCAGGTGCTAGAGTCAAAACTAAACAGCTTATGTATTGTTTTCCTAAGATGTTTAATTCATTATAAAGGGTTCAATAATTTTTTAGGTTTACAAGCAACAAAATACAAGAAGAAAATATAGCAGCAATATGATGGAAATGAATGAAATAGGGGTGTACCAAACCCTAACCATTTTTACCCATGGCTGGGCCTTCGTATCATTTTTACCCACGATTGGGCCTTCAATTTATTAGCTTCCCTTTCTTCTTTTTGGACTCAAAGACGTTTGAAGGATGTATTCCTTATTGGGCTTTTAGCCCAACAAGGTGGCTGGACTTCGGCCCGAGTGGCCATGCAGTGGAGAAGGGAGAAAAAACAAAGGACCCCGGTTAGATTATATTTTTCTGTCCCTATCACATATATAATATATACGCATATATGCAAAGTATGCCACTGGTTTACGAATCCAACTCTATGTGTGAATATACGACATATATATACACAGTATATCACATTTACCCGAAAGACCATGTGAAGCATATGTGTTCTATGTCCTCAAACTCAAACAACCCAAATCAGGTGGTGGAAGGTCAAATCATCACCCCCCCTTTGATCCGAATGCCGCACAAGTTACATGAGGTTTCATGAACGTCCGACATGGCTGGTCATCCGGGAAGGGTTCAAACTAGACCCCCCTTTACCTAACATGCATCTCAAACCACAACCCAAGAAAACACAGCTTCGCATGTGTTATATCCTGTATTTTGGACAACGGGACAATCCGAGTTAACTACAATAAGTTAGGGACAAGACTATTCCGGGATACGAAGTAGAGACTTTTGTTTGTTTTAAAAGTATAAGTGTGTATGACTTTATTGGCATGGAAATATTAAGGGAACATTTGGGGTCAAATTCTATTTTTGGAAAGTAATTAGTGGATGAAAAAAAAATAAGGGGCCATGTGGCCGGCCACCTTGGTGTGGGCCAAGGGCCACATGGATGGTTATAATATGTGATAAAAGATGACTAATAAGTCATCTTCCTCACTTCAACACTTAGTAGAAAAATCAAGAAGCTTGGAGAAGAGAAAGAAGGAGTATTCGGCCAACACCAAGAAAATCAAGACAAAAAATTAGCCATCAAAAAAATTGCTTTCTTCTAGCAAACCCACTAATTGAAGGTTCCTCGTTAACGTGGAGTTGTTGTTTGAAGCAATAGACTACTCGTTTTCATTATTCACCACCTTAGGCAAGTTGTGAAGTTGTGAAGAAAGGTAAGTTTTAATCTTGTTTTTATGTGTTATGGACGGCTTATGTATGTCGTAGTAAGCAAATATGGATGAAATTCATGAAATATGCATGATTGAAGTTGAGCCGTGTGTATGTGCGTTGTGTTAAAAGTAACGAATTAATTCTAGTTAGCATGTTTTGATTGTTGTAGTGTGAAGAGAAGAATGAAAATCATGAAGTTAGTATAGAGGGGTGTTGGCCGAATAGGGTCCCCCTTGTGTGGTTGAGAATGAACAAATTTTAGTTAGTATTCTAGTTGTCGTCGTCATGGATTCTATGATGAAAATGCAAGTTTAATGATTCAAATTGATGTTGTAATGGTTACGGGCTGATTTGGAAGTTAATGTACTTTTAATGTAAATTTTGTATTTATGGAAAAGACATTGTTAATGTGTGGATTATTGGTGTAATTCATGAATTTGGGAGAAAGGAATATGGTTATGTTGTTCTCGGGTTTGGGCTGATTTTCGGGTGAGATGGAGCCTTGGTTGGGTTGTTTGAAATATTGTGTGAATTGTCCAAAGTGTTCTTGAATATTGTTTGAATGGTTTTGGATTAGAAATCGAACGTATAAACATTGATGTTGGTTTGAATGTAAGTAGTTGAAGTGAGTATAATGAAATATTGTGAATGTTGTCGAATTATGTAAAAAGAGCTACTAACGTTAGAATGTGTTTTGAATTGATTATTGATGTTGTTAGTTTGGTTGTTGGTATTGTTGTTGATGAATTTGGCCGAGTTGAATTCTCGGGGTTGTTGTATTTATAGGGGAAATGCTGCCCAAATTTCTGTAGAATTTGGTGTTCGTTTGGAATTGAATGCCTAAATGCCTATAGCTAATGTTTGATATCTATTGGCGTTATGTAGATCTTGGAGTGCCCGAGACTTGAGGTTTGGCTTAGCTTGAGAGCGGACGAGGTATGTGAAGCCTAACCTTTCTTTCTTTTGGCATGTCCTAGTGTTAATTAGGCTATGACACGAGCCTCGGGGTAACCCCACTCCCGAGATCCGAGCTTATATACGCACCTTATTCGCTTCTAAAGATTTACTCTCTTAATGTAGCCTAATTAAGGCACTTATGTTTTCATTTGATTGGATTTCAAAAGTTATGTAAAGAATTTTATTCCTAAAAGACGCCGTAACTACGAACGACCGTAACTTCTGTAGACGAGCTCGGATCGCCCCGAAACGTTCATAGGGGATTCCATAAGGTATAACATTCCCCCAACTTTCATAAGCGGGCTCGGATGGGGTTGAAACCCGTCCGTGGGGCCCGAGACTTTTCTATGTTCGATTCTAGCGACCTTCGGGAAGGACTTGGTATGTCTATCGCCTTAGCTCCCGAGTATGGATTACCTATGTACCTACTGAGTCATGATAATGATTTTTATGCATATGGTTACTCACGACTCCGCTCGTGCATATGGTTAGTACCTCCTTCGCCGGGTCCCGGGCCTGTTATGTTTCGTGCGCATTATGTTATATTCCGGTGTGATGCTGTGTTACGGTTCACCGAGCTCCTCGCTAGAGGGCCGGGTTCCGATTATACTTGGTGTTATGCTGTGCTATGGCGTCATGGTGTGTTATGGGATATGTCGGGTTACGGAGATATGAAACTTTCTGGTGTGATGCTGTGTTATGGCGCCAATGACAGGCGGGCGACCATAGTTCTAAGAGCCTATGCATGATTTATATTTTCAAACTAAATATTTTGACATTTTGCATAATGTACCTATTTTCTGTATTTATTGTTTCGATTATGATTCTGTTACTGTATTTCTTGCTTTACATACTCAGTACATATTCCGTACTGACCGCCTTTCTTTGGGGGCTGCATTTCATGCCCGCAGGTACAGACGCCCAGCTTGGTGATCCACCAGCCTAGGACACCTATTCTGCTATTTGGGAGTGCTCCTTCGTCCGGAGCCTATATTTTGGTATATATACTTTTCCGTTGCATATGTATATATTCATTCAGGGGTACGGCGGGGCCCTGTCCCGTCATATGATTCTGTTGTTCTGTTTAGAGGTCTGTAGACATGTATGTGGGTTATGGTTGTTTCTGTACAGATATGTTCGTATGCTTTACGTTTGGGCGGTCCTATTCGCCGTGGCAGCCTTGTCGGCTGCATATGCGTATATGGATATGTTATGTACATTATGATAGCCTCGTTGGCTTCTATGATATATGTTTGCTCTTATGCGGTAATCTGAGATTATATGTGACCATTTGTATTTATGCAAGTTTAGTATGCTGGTTCTGATTAACAGGTGCGTATGAGTGTCCAATTCGGACACTAGTCATGGCCTATGGGGTTGGGTCGTGACAAAAGTGGTATCAGAGCGGTTCGTCCTCGGAATGTCTACAGACCGTGTCTAGTAGAGTCCTGTTTATCGGTGTGTTGTGCACCACATCTATAAACGGGAGGCTACAGGACATTTAGGATGTTATCTTTCTTTCTGATCTTAGATCGTGCGATAGAGCCGCATTATTAGGATGATTCCTTTCTAACGAATTGCTATGTTTTCAGTGATGCCAAGGAAGGCGACAGCTGCCCAGAAGGGCAAGTCTACAGCAGTGGGAGAGACAAGTCAGGCCCGCAGAGTTACTAGGGCCCGTGCTCAGCTCGAGCCTGAGGTTGTGCCCCGGTCGGCTAGTTCTGCCACCCCATCACCATCAGAGGGGCATAGAGTAGCGACGCCGTGCAGGTCGGAGGCGGCTCCACCGCCCGCCCCCGAGGTTCGAGTCCGAGCCTCCGGCTCCTCGGCCGGGGGGGAGGACGGGGGGCTATGAGGGACGCCGTTCGGGCTTGCTTGCCGTTGGTGGCGGGGCGGTCCACGGACGAGGATCGGGAGATGATTATGCGGCGGACGTGACGATCGGAGGGCCCGCTATTTTGACTGTAATCCGCCAGAGTTTTTCAAGTCAAAGCCCGAGGAGGACCCCCAGGAGTTCATCAGACAGATGCGGCGCACGCTGCGGCTTATCAGGGCTTCCGAGACTGAGTCTGTTGAGTTGGCGTCGTATCGATTGCATGATATAGCGACTATGGTATGAGTCTTGGGAGCTGTCCAGAGGCGAGGGTGCTCCTCCCGGCCATATGGGATGAGTTCGTGGAGGCCTTTCTTGGCCATTTTCTACCCCCGCAGACGAGACGAGCCGGGGGTTCGCGATTTTTACATCGAGGGCGGCGGCGGAGTGTCCGGAGTATATCCTTGAGTTTGATTCTGCGGCTAGATACGCGCCTCATATTGTGGGCGACATGGGCGATAGGAGTGCACCGGTATGTGATGGGGCTAGATAGTTATCGATCGATAGGGCAACATGGCGATGGCTTCCCAGCTCGGTGTGGATATTGCACGAGTCCAAGCGTATGCCCAGGGTATGGAGGAGCGACACAGAGGGCGCCGGCCGACGGGGGGTTATGACAGGAGCCAGCCCAAGAGGGCTAGATCAGCCGGGTACTCTGGAGATTCTCGAGGCGGACGGCCTCGGCGGTAGCCTCGGCCGATATTCTTCCCGGCCCCGGAGTACACCCCATAGTTTGCGGGAGACCCGAAAATGCGCGTGTATTTAGGAGCGAGGTCGAGCTCCCGGGGCTTCGGGCTCACGGATAGACGAGAGGTTCCGGTCGATTGAGGCCACCCAAACCTCCGTGTCCCCCACCGTGGGAGACATCACCCCCGGAGAGTGCTATCGGGCTACGGCGCTTGTTTTATTTGTGGCCGTCGGGGCCATCTTGAGAGATTGCCCGCGTGGGGGTGGTGCGGGTTGCGCGGCTCGGCCTACGGGATCGAGTCTTGGTTCATCTTCATCCTCAGTAGCTATGCGCCCTGCGGGGCGAGGCATGCCGGCACTAGCAGGCCGGGGTAGAGGCCGTGGCGGAGCGTCCAGTTCTAGCGGTCCTTCGAACCGCATATATGCCTTGGCCAGCCGTCGGGATCGGGGAGGTGTCGCCTAATGTGGTTACAGGTATATTATTGGTTTTCTCTCGAGCTGTATATGCATTGATAGATCCCGGCTCTACTTTATCATATATTTCTCCTCTTGTTGCTAATAAAATTGGGATAAAACCTGAACCAATAGAACCATTCGAGGTAGCTACACCGGTAGGGGATTCGGTTATAGCCAGGCAGGTATATAGAGATTGTTCGATAATTATCTGTGACCGTTGCACTAAGGCAGATTTGATAGAGCTAGATATGACCGAATTTGATGTTATTATGGGCATGGACTGGCTGGCTTCTTGTTATGCTAATGTTGATTGTCAGAAGAAGGTAGTCCGCTTCCAATTCCCAGGTGAATCAGTTATAGAGTGGACAGGTAATACGGCATCGCCGAGGGGTAAGTTTATTTCATACCTCAAGGCAAGAAAAATGATCAGAAAAGGCTATATTTATCATCTGGTTCGGGTGCATGATCTAAAAGCAGAAACACCGACTCTTCAGTCAGTCCCAGTGGTTAATGAATTCCCAGATGTATTCCCAGATGAGCTTCCAGGTCTTCCTCCTGAACGGGAGATAGAGTTCACGATAGATGTGCTGCCAGACACTCAGCCTATATCTATTCCTCCGTACAGAATGGCACCGACAGAATTAAAAGAATTAAAGGAGTAGCTGAGAGACTTATTAGAGAAGGGCTTCATCCGACCCAACACGTCACCCTGGGGAGCGCCGGTATTGTTCGTGAGGAAGAAAGACGGGTCGCTGCGGATGTGTATTGATTATCGGCAGCTGAATAAGGTAACCATAAAGAATAAATACCCCCTCCCCAGGATTGATGATTTGTTTGACCAGTTAAAGATGCTAAATGTTTCTCAAAGATAGACTGCGGTCGGCTACCACCAAAGGGTACGGGAGGCAGATATTCCAAAGACAGCATTCAGGACTCGATACGGGCATTATGAATTCAGAGTGATGTCTTTTGGGCTGACTAATGCTCCAGCGGTATTCATGGATCTAATGAATTGGGTATTCAGACCGTTCTTAGATATGTTCGTGATTGTGTTTATTGATGATATTCTGGTCTATTCGCGGTCAGAGGAGGAGCACGCAGATCATTTGAGGACGGTACTTGGGGTACTCCGACATCAGAAATTGTATGCTAAGTTTTCTAAATGTGAATTCTGGCTGACATCAGTGGCATTCTTGGGACATATTATTGGAGCTGACGGCATCCGGGTGGATACCCAGAAGATTGAGGCCGTGAAGAATTGGCCTAGACCTACGACACCTACGGAGGTACGTAGTTTCCTGGGATTAGCTGGCTATTACAGAAGATTTGTGGAAAAGTTTGCTTCGATTTCAGCGCCTTTAACAAGGCTAACTCAGAAGGGAGCCAAGTTTCAGTGGACTGATGCCTGTGAACGAAGCTTCCAGTTGCTGAAAGAGAAGTTGACTACAGCTCCAGTCCTGACTCTTCCTGAGGGACCAGATGGGTATGCTATTTATTGTGACGCTTCTGGCGTTGGATTGGGGTGTGTATTGATGCAGCACGGCAGGGTTATAGCATATGCTTCCCGACAGCTCAAAAAGCACGAAAAGAATTATCCCACTCATGATCTGGAGCTGGCCGCGGTGATCCATGCTTTGAAGATATGGAGACACTACTTATATGGCGTTCATGTTGATATTTATACAGATCACAAGAGCCTCCAGTATATCTTTAAGCAGAAGGAGCTGAATTTGCGGCAGAGGAGGTGGCTAGAGTTGCTGAAAGATTATGATGTCGATATTTTATATCATCTGGGAAAGCCAATGTTGTAAAGGATGCCCTCACCGTAAATCTATGGCGGCCTAGCGACGTGCCATCGAAAAGAAAGAAATGGTTCGTGAAATTCAGCTAGCCGGTCTTGAGTCCGCTTGGCGAATGCGGAGATGCTGGGATTTCTGTCCGAGAAGTTGCTGAATCCTCTATTTTGGAAGAAATAAAGCGACATCAATATGAGGATCCCGTTCTGGTGCAGTACAGAGACACAGCCCGTGAAAAGGAGAAGACTCCATTCGAGATTACACCTGATGGAGTACTATTACACAGGGGCAGATTATGTGTACCCGATGTTGCAGGGTTGCGGCGACAGGTTATGGGCGAAGCACATTATGCCCGTTATTCTGTTCACCCAGGGTCGACGAAGATGTATCATGACCTCAGATGCTTATACTGGTGGGATGGTATGAAAAGGGACATAGCAGAGTTCGTCGCTCAGTGCCCAAATTTCCAGCAGGTTAAGATCGAGCATCAGAAGCCCGGTGGACTATTACAGGAAATGGAAATTCCGACTTGGAAGTGGGAGATAATTAACATGGACTTCATTACAGGTTTGCCTCGCACTCCACGGAAATATGATTCCATCTGGGTTATCGTTGATAGGCTGACAAAATCAGCCCATTTCCTTCCGGTCAGGACTACCTACTCAGCTGAGGATTATGCTAGATTATATATTAAGGAGATAGTAAGACTGCACGGGGTTCCCATATCTATCATCTCCGACAGAGGTGCCCAGTTTACAGCTAATTTCTGGAGATCATTTCAGGAAGGGTTGGGGACCCAGGTGAGTCTTAGTACAGCATTCCATCCTCAGTCTGACGGATAGGCCGAGCGTACTATCCAAACGCTAGAAGATATGTTACGGGCCTGTGTTATTGATTTCAGAGGTAGCTGGGACGATCATCTGCAACTTGTTGAATTTGCCTATAATAATAGCTACCACTCCAGCGTCCAGATGGCACCGTACGAGGCTTTGTATGGCAGGAAATGTAGGTCACCGATCGGCTGGTTCGATGTTGGTGAAACTCAATTAATTGGTCCAGATATGATCCAGCAAGCGGTTGATAAAGTGAAGCTTATTCGGGAAAGACTATTAGCGGCCCAGAGTCGACAGAAATCATATGCAGATAATCGACGTCGACATTTAGAGTTCCAGGTTGGTGACTGGGTATTCCTGAAAGTATCGCCTATGAAAGGTGTTATGAGATTCGGCAAAAAGGGGAAGCTCAGTCCAAGATATATTGGGCCTTATCAGATTATCCGAAGAATAGGCAAAGTCGCCTATGACTTAGATCTACCAGCTGATTTGGGAGCAGTGCATCCGGTATTTCATGTGTCTATGCTCCGCAAATGTATTGGTGACCCTTCCAGAATATTTCCTATAGATGATATCCAGGTCACAGAGGAGCTATCTTACGAAGAGCAGCCTGTAGCCATATTGGATCGTCAGGTAAGAAGGTTGCGGAATAAAGATGTGGCTTCCGTTAAGGTGCTGTGGCGGAACAACAATCGGGAGGAAATGACCTGGGAAGCTGAGGAGGAGATGAAGAAGAAGTATTCCCACTTATTTCCGGTGCCTACAGGTAATCTAAATACCTTGTTTGATTATGTTGATCTATGAATGAATTGTGTGTGATAGTTATAAAAGAACTCCCCCGAACTGTTTGTAAAGCCCGTAGGGTTAGTTTAACATTCGAGGACGAATGTTCTAAAGGGGGGGAGGATGTTATATCCCGTATTTTGGACAACGGGACAATCCGAGTTAACTACAATAAGTTAGGGACAAGACTATTCCGGGATACGAAGTAGAGACTTTTGTTTGTTTTAAAAGTATAAGTGTGTATGACTTTATTGGCATGGAAATATTAAGGGAACATTTGGGGTCAAATTCTATTTTTGGAAAGTAATTAGTGGATGAAAAAAAAATAAGGGCCCATGTGGCCGGCCACCTTGGTGTGGGCCAAGGGCCACATGGATGGTTATAATATGTAATAAAAGATGACTAATAAGTCATCTTCCTCACTTCAACACTTAGTAGAAAAATCAAGAAGCTTGGAGAAGAGAAAGAAGGAGTATTCGGCCAACACCAAGAAAATCAAGACCAAAAATTAGCCATCAAAAAAATTGTTTTCTTCTAGCAAACCCACTAATTGAAGGGTCCTCGTTAACGTGGAGTTGTTGTTTGAAGCAATAGACTACTCGTTTTCATTATTCACCACCTTAGGCAAGTTGTGAAGTTGTGAAGAAAGGTAAGTTTTAATCTTGTTTTTATGTGTTATGGACGGCTTATGTATGTCGTAGTAAGCAAATATGGATGAAATTCATGAAATATGCATGATTGAAGTTGAGCCGTGTGTATGGTGTTTGGCCGTGTCTTAACCAAGGTACTTAGGCATATGGGTTTCTCAGAGAAGATTATAGACATGGTCTACAGGATTGTTAGCAATAACTAGTACTCTGTGTTGGTAAATGGGCAGCAGCATGGTTTCTTCCAATCTACCAGAGGAGTAAAGCAAGGGGACCCTCTCTCCCCTACTTTATTTATCTTAGCAGCTGAGGTCTTATCTAGGAGTCTGAATGCACTTCACCAGAAATCCCAGTTTAAGGGTTTTGGTATGCCTAAATGGAGTCCAAAGGTAAATCATCTGGCCTATGCTGATGACATGATCATCTTTACTTCAGCAGATGTGGTGTCTTTGCAAATGATAATGGGGATATTGAAGAATTATGAGCAGACTTCTGGTCAGAAGATCAATTTGGACAAAAGTGCTGTTTATATGCATAAAAATGTCACAGGGGACATTAGTATCACAGTTGAGATTGTAACTGGTATTAATAGAAAAGAATTTCCTTTTATGTATTTGGGTTGCCCTATTTATCATTTTAGGAGGAAGAAGGAATTCTTTAATGCTTTGATCCTTAAAATCATGAATAGATTACAAGGCTGGAAGGGTAAAATGTTATCCTTTGGAGGAAGGGCGATTCTTATTAAACATGTGCTTCAAAGTATGCCAATCCACATGTTGTCACTGTTAACCCTCCAATGGGGATCATTAGGCAAATTCACAAGATGTTTGCTCAGTTTTTTTGGAGCAATACCATTGGGGCGAGGAGCACACATTGGGTGGCTTGGAATAAATTGTGTGTTCCAACCACAGAGGGGGGCCTCGATTTTAGATCCCTTCATGATGTGTCTTTGGCACTTTTTTGTAAGCTCTGGTGGAATTTTAGGACAAAACCTACCTTGTGGAGTGCTTATATGACCAACAAATATTGTAGGAAAGAACAGGCTATAGTGGTACTATGGAAACAGGTCGTGCACCGGAAAAGAATGTTAGAAGCCGAGGATTTAATAGAACATCAAATTTGGTGGCAAGTTAGGAAAGGAGACTCAGCTTCTGGTTTGACAATCGGGATGGATTGGGAGCTTTATACTATGTAATTCCAGGGGATATTTATGATGAGAGAATTCAGAATGTGAAAGATGTGGTAGTTGAGGGGAGGTGGAATAGAGAAAAATTGATAGAAGTACTCACTGAGGACATTGTTGATCATATAATAGAGAATATAACCCCACCCAGGGAGGAAAGAGATATTGATAGATCATGGTGGATACCCGACACAAGAGGGGAATTTTCAATTAAATCAACTTGGGAGTATATTAGGCTGAGGGGACCACAAGTGGACAGCTACAGGTTCATGTGGATAAAGGGGCTGCCTTTTAAGATTTCCTTTTTTCTTTGGAGATGCTGGAAATACAAAATTCCTACAGATGATGTGTTAAAAAAGAGGAATATCAATTTGGTGTCTAGGTGTTGGTGTTGTATAAGTCCTAGAGAGGAGACTATGCACCATTTGTTTCTAACATCAGATACAGCTAAAAAGACATGGTCATTTTTCTGCAATGCTGCAGGAATAAGCATGGAAGGAGTGCAGTTGCAACAATTGATTGTGAAATGGTGGAAGGCACCAGTAACTGGCAGATTGAAACACATATATGCTGCAGTGCCATCAATCATAATTTGGGAACTTTGGAAGAGAAGAAATGGTATTAAACATGGGCACAGGAAGGTTAATAGTTCAGTTATCTATCTAGTCTTACTCTCTAATCAAAGACTAGTATTATGCAGGAATCCCTCTATTAGAAATATTCCTGCTGGATGGAAAGAATTGATTCAAATGTTGGAGGGAGGCAAGGCAAGAATGAAGGTAACACAAGTTAGATGGAATTTACCTCCACTGGGGTGGTGTGCTTGCAACACAGATGGTGCTTCTAGAGGTAACCCAGGGAGGAGTGCCTATGGTTTTTGCTTGAGAGATGCTGAAGGGAATCTACTATATGCACAAGCTGAGGAGATTGGTTATGCCACAAATATAGAAGCAGAAATTGTGGCTATTTTGGAGGCCTTGAGGTACTGCAAGCAACAGGGGCTGCACAATATCATTTTTCAGACTGATTCTCAAACTATTCAGAAAATTTTATCTGAAGAATGGAAACCTCCATGGAATATTGCAGGTTGGGTGGAAGAGGTGAAGGAATATAAAAGGGACCTGGATGTTATATTCAATCATACTCTAAGGGAAGCAAATAAGTTGGCTGATGCTTTAGCCAACTTTGCTTTAGATGAAGGTCCTTTGCAGTGCTATTTGTTTGAGGAGTTGAATGTGCAGATGAGAAGAATCATAAATAGTGATAAGAGTCAAATTCCATATCTAAGAATAAAGACATACTGAAGGGGATGGGGAAAGAAGGAGAATGGACAGTAGGAGATCATCTCATTCAAACCCTGGAGGAAGAGAATGAGACTGATTTTTTATCTAAATGTTTGTTTATTTTGCAGGTTTATGTTACAGGACTAAACAATACAGAGGAAATGGCAATTGCTGTGTATTAGATCTTACAAACAACATGTCAGATACTGGCCAGCAATACAAGCGCAGAGGGTACATCAATGGCAGGGATCAAGTAGAGAAGGTGTGGGTCTACTTTGTGGTATTAGTACCAGATGGTGCTCAGTCAAAGGGATACACACTGCATCTATTTGTATCAATGTCAAAGGGTACTAGTAGGAATACGTTTCTGTTGAAGAACAACACAACACAAATTAGGGGTCACATGAGCACACATAGGGCAGACCTTTAGGCATCAGGCAGCAGTGAAGCAGGATACACCGATCAAAGGCTACTGGGAGAAGGTACATATCACATAGAAGACACCCAATGAAGAATCTCAAGGCATATCGTGCAAGGAAAACCACAGGACACAATAACCAGAAAGCTAGTGTCATACAGATACAACAGGTTCAGAGAGGCAAGTACACAATCAAATTCTATGTCATGACCTATACCAAAGGGATTTAATGGATGCCTTATTTGTGGTATTAGCATCGGATGATGCTCATTCAAGTGGGCAGAAATTAAAACTCTACAAGTATAAGCCATGGCTAGAAGGAGATTGCCAGTAGATACAGGTACACAGGATACAACAAAGTGGGGAACACATAGAGCTTACAAAATCACTGCAGATACAACAGGATCATCACAGTGAAATAATACACAATCAAATTCTAAGTCATGGCCTATACAAAATGGATTTGAGTAATGCCTTATTTGTATTTCAAGTAGGCAGAATTTAAATCTACACAAGTATAAATCATGTCTAGAAGGAGATGTACATCAGGGACAAATACACAGAACAAATCTACAGGGGAACAAGTACAAGTACAAAGCTTACAGAATAAATGAAGCTCAGATCCAGCTGGGTGCGTGAGCATGGCGGAAAACATCATCAGAAACCCGACCAGAAACACGACTCGAAACCTCAACCAACAGAGAAAGAGGGGGATTAATTTGTGTTCAACAACAAGCAATTAATGGAACAA
This sequence comes from Lycium ferocissimum, assembly GCF_029784015.1. Taxonomy (NCBI): domain Eukaryota; kingdom Viridiplantae; phylum Streptophyta; class Magnoliopsida; order Solanales; family Solanaceae; genus Lycium; species Lycium ferocissimum. The sequence goes on along the minus strand of NW_026717121.1, from coordinate 732 downwards.
CAAACAACAATGGAACAAAAGATCTATGTACCAGAAAAGGAAAGAAGAAGACGAGAAAGATCAGCTTCAGAGGTTAACAACGAGCTTCAGACAAACGGCGAGAATATAGGGCAACATTTTCAGATATCCCCAATTTAGAAACGGGGTCAAATGTAATTTTTGGGCCGAACCAATTTTGGGCCGGTCATTTGCTCTTTTATTTTCTTTGGACCTTATTTATTTAAATAAATAAAAGCCCAACTGGGCATAATTAAATTAAAAAAAATGAATTAATTCTAGTTAGCATGTTTTGATTGTTGTAGTGTGAAGAGAAGAATGAAAATCATGAAGTTAGTATAGAGGGGTGTTGGCCGATCAGTAATCCCCTATATGGTTGAGAATGAACAAATTTTAGTTAGTATTCTAGTTGTCGTCGTCATGGATTCTATGATGAAAATGCAAAGTTTAACGATTCAAATCACGTCAGAATGGTTACTGGCCGTATTTGGAAGTTAATGTACTTTTAATGTAAATTTTGTATTTATGGAAAAGACATTGTTAATGTGTGGATTATCGGTGGGGAATCATGAATTTGGGAGAAAGGAATATGGTTATGTTGTTCTCGGCTGGGCTGATTTTCAAAGTAGACGGAGCCTCGGTCAAGTTGTTTGAAATATTGTGTGAATTGTCCAAAGTGTTCTTGAATATTGTTTGAATGGTTTTGGATTAGTAATCGAAATATAAACATTGATT
>NW_026717120.1:0-29733 GCF_029784015.1 Lycium ferocissimum | reverse complement strand
ATGAATTAATAATTTTTCCTTAATTCACTTTTGACCCCAAATTTTCCCTTAATATTCCATGGCACAAAATCATAAGCAACATCGTGGTTAAAAGTCTCGACTTCGTATCCCGGAATAGTCTTGTCCCTAACTTATCGTGGTTAACTCGGATTGTCCCAATGTACAAAATACGGGGTATAACAGGATCACAGACTCTCATCTTTGTTTTACGCTCTCCGGCAAAGACCTCGGAGGCTACACTCTCTCACTTATCATCATCAGTACTATAACCATGCAATATCAATGTATCATGAAAATGAGTAAAAATATGATGAAATGTAATATCAAAAACCAAATCAATCCCAAATAGTACCACACATGAAACACAAGTAATATCAATAATAAGGCTACACAATAAGCCACAATGGAATCACAATTATCATCTCAATATCAATCAAGTAAAGTACCGCAATATCATAGCCATGATATATCACTAATCACCAATATCCGATGTCTCAATGTGGCTACGAGCCAATAAGTAAATAGAACAAGGTAAGTCAATAACACAACGAGGTGGCTAGCCCCAGAATCACACAACAAGGCCTAACCTAAGACAATATCCAACCTAAATTCATACCCGAAGGTTTATGTCACGACCCAATCCCGTAGGCCGTGACTAGTGCCCGAACTGGGCACTCGTACCCTCAGCTAACCATAATCAACTCATTGCAAGCATATTAGGAACTTACACATACAAAAGGCACGGTAAAACATATACGTCTATACTTATCATACAAATGACCTGGAATGTACAGAACGCAAACGCAACTGACAATACTACCCATAACCCACAGACATGTCTACGTACCCCTAAGAGTAATAACGAGAATCATATGACGGACAGGCCCCGCCGTACCCCCGAATAAGCATATATATACATATAGCGTAAAAGTCCGTACCAAAACGCGGGCTCGGACAAGGGAGCACTCCAATGAGAATAGAGGTCCTAAACCGCGCTCACCGAAATAGTCGTACGTACCGCGGGCATGGAAATGCGGCCCCGAAGAAAGGGGGTACGAATATGTACCGAGTATGTAAAGCATGGAATATAACAAAGACATAACCGAAATAGAAGTGCGAAGGGGGACGATAATCGAATATCGCATCTGCCATCCTTAAACACAAACCGTACTTAACAATATCATGTCCAACTCACATGGGCTTAGTGACACAAATCAAACAATTATTCCGCACATCCGTATACATATAACGTGTCCCGCCCTCTAGCGAGGGACTCGTAGATGAGATCATACCATCATATATATCCATATAGGCGTGTCCCGACCCCTCTACCGAGTGGCTCGGTGAATAGCGTGTCCGCCCTCTAATGAGGGACTCGGTGGATAGCGTGTCCGCCCCTCTAATGAGGACTCGGTGGATAGCGTGTCCCGGCCCCTCTAATGAGGGACTCGATAGGTAAAAAGTCATGTCACCATTATATCATCATGTACATAGCGTGTCCCGGCCCTCTATCGAGGGACTCGGTGAATCATAATATAGCAAAGCTGCGCACGAAAGCATGTCCTGCCCCGGGACTCAGTGAAAGAGGTAATAATCAAACGCACGAGCAGAGTAATCAGAAATCACACATACACATATAATCATCATTATCAACTTATCAGGATCGTCAAACGAACTGTCATGTAAGAGCTAACCAAAAGTAAAATCCAGTTGCTTCCGAAGATCGCTCGGTACATATCAAATAGGACTTTGGAAATCGTAGTTACATATCGAATCATAAGTATACGGGTCATCACCTCGACGAATGGATAAGTATATAGTCATACGCGGGGGTCGGGAAGAAAATAGTCATATCAAGTTCTTTCAAAAATAGGTCGTTAGAACAAAACGTAAAAAGTCGCGGGACCCACGGACGAGCGTCAACCCAATCCGGCCCGCCTATGAAAGTTAGGGTTATTATTCGTTATGGGATCTCCTACGAACGTTTCGAGGCGATCCGAGCTCGTCTACGAAAGTTATGGCCGTTCGTAGTTACGGAATCTTTTAGGAATAAAATTCTTTATATAACCTTGAAACTTAGTCATGCAAAAGGCATAAGAACCATAATTCGTCTATGTTAAGAATATGAATTCCGAGGGAACAATAAGAACCATAAGCATGCCCGGATCGCAAGAATAGAGTCGCCTCGGGGTTCGTGTCATAACCTACGTTTAACTACGACATGCCAAAAGAAGGAAAGGTCGAGCTTTACATACCTTGTCTGCTTTCTAAGCCAATCTCAACTTAACTCTTGGGCTGCCCACGATCTACAACAACATCGTCACATACTAACATTAGCCATAAGCATTCATGCGCATTCAATTCTAAATGAATACCAAATTCTACGAAAATCGGCAAAGATTTCCCCCGTAAATGCAACACCCCGAGAATTCAACTCGGCCAATTTCATCAACAACCATACCAACAATCATAATAGCAACATCAATAATCAATTTGAAACGTACTATAACACTAGTAACTCTTTCCCACATACTTTAACATTTCATTATATTAAATTCGACTACTCGCATTCAAATCAACATAAACGCTCATACATTCAACCACTAATCCGAACCCGTTCAAACAATATTCGAGAATGCTTTAAACAATTCATACAACATTTCAAACAACCCAAACAAAGCTTCAACTCACCCGAAATCACTCCCAAACCCGAGGGCAACACACCTATATTTCTTTCTTCCCAATTCATGAATTACACCAATAATCCACACCCTAACAATGTCATTATCATAAATATAGAATCTACATAAAAATCACATGAGCTCCTAAATCAACCCACAACCATTACAACTTCAACTTGAATCATTAAAATCTCATTTTCATTATAGAATCAACAACAACATCAACTAAAACACTAAGTAACATTAATTCATTCCTTACCATATACAACACCATACATACGGCCAACACACCCCCATGTAAATTTCATGATTTCCATTCATTTTCTACACATTACAACAACATGCCAACATGCTAAATACAATTAATTCATCACCCTTACATAACACACACACCACACGGCCAAACACACCTACACACGGCTACATTCCAACATGCAATATTTCCATAATTTCATTCATTTTGACACACTACAACACACATGAACCATCCACAACACATAGAAACAAGATTAAAACTCACCTTCCTTCTTCAACTTTGCAACTTGCTTAAGGTAGTGGATGAGAAAAACGAGTAGTCTATTGCTTCCAACAACACTCCCACGTTAACGAGCACCCTCCAATTAGTAAGTTTGCATGAAGAAACAATTTTTTTGGATGGCCAAATCTTGGTCTTGTTTTCCTTGAAGCTTGGCCGAATATGGCCTTGTTTTTCTCCTCCAATTTTTCTTGAAAATTCTAGATAGTGAAGATGAGGAATATGAGATGACTTAGTCATATTTACTTGCATATATTAAACTTCCATGTGGCCTTGGCCCACATCCATGTGGCCGGCCACATGCCCATCCTTTTCCTTTTTTTTTTTTTTCTCTCACTTTTTTTCATGAACTAATTATTTTCCAAATTTAACTTTTGACCCCAAATTTCCTTAATACTCCATACCAACCAAATCGCAAGTAACTTATGTCTTAAAACAAGATCGTAGTTAAAATTCTCTACTTCACCTCCCGGAATGATCTTGTCCTTACTTATCAAGGTTGATTCGGATTATCCCGACGTACGAGATACGGGATATAACAGTTTAATTGCATTCTCTAACAATATCATCTAAACATACGATTCGCTAATCGAAGTTTCACCATAAGGTAAACCGTAACCTACCTGGAAAGCCGAATAACAAATCTCCAACAGTCAAACCTTAGTCTTGCCCTTCCTTTGTGCCTCGTGATAATGAAAGACTATTCATAACCGGGTTATAAAATTAGAATCAAGAAGAATCATTATTCAAGCCTTACTCCTATTCATGGCCCAAATCCCAACCCATGGAATGGGGTTTATGAATTTGAAAGAGGAAATTAGGGATCTACAAGTCTTGACATGAAATTTATGCTCTAGGTGATTAATTCCCATCAATTATAAGCTAGAAGAACTCATTAATTATTCAAATTCGGTTTCTAGGCAAAACCCCCAAATTTGGATATGAACCCTAACTCCCAATTTCATAAATTAGCCACTAATTAGGAAGGAATCATGCAATAATAGTTCTAATCATCAATTCCATACTTAATCAAGCCTAATCCACCTATAAATCAAGGTTTTATAATTAACAATTTATTCAAGAAAGAAACCCAAAAACCCTCTCTTGTTCTACCAAGTTCTATGGATTTACTACCATGAATTCTTACTTGGGAAAGGTAAATGAAAGATATTAAGATTCGGGAACCTACCCTTAACTTCAATGAACAAAGCCTCTTAGATTCTTCTCCAAAACGAGCTCCATAACTTGGAAATTGGTACATGGAAGCAACTCTCGGATCCTAGGGGCTTTTCTAACTCAGAGCTATAGTGCCCTCATCAGGATCGCGGTCCGACATCACGCGATCGCGAAGCACCGAGGTACACCCCTCTCACCAATGCGCCTCCTTGTGATTGCGGGCTACCACCATGCGATCGCGAGGCCCCACCTTCCTTGCTGGTGCGATCTCGTCCCCCTTCTTCGCGATCGCGAAGAAGGGCACCGGAACTGGACTCCAGACTTTCTGGTTTATGGCAAAAACTTCCTGAAATCCCAAGACTCATCCAAAATCATCTGCTCGCAAACTAGATATTTGGATGTACATAAAAACACGCTACGGCGCACCCGAGCACTCAGAATTTCCAACGGAGGTCTCGTTGATCGAGCCAATCCCCAATAACCTAATATCAATTTTCCAACCCAAGTCCCAAAACTCATCTGAGTGCATTGGGAACCGAACCAAACATACCTGTAAGTTTTAAATGACCATCCGGACCTCTCGAAATTAACAGATTCCCAAAAAAGGTCCTCATACCAAAAGTCAACTTTGAGTCAACTCTTTTTCTCTTTAAGCCCAGATTTCCCACAAAATCACCCAAATCATATTCATAGACCTCAAAAAGCGTGCCAACGGTCCCCTCGAGTCAAATGTGAGCTAAAAGAGCTCAAGAAAGGGTCAAAAGCATCAAAAAGCAATAACGATCAAACGGGTCGTTACAATGTCCAAGCTGTTAGAGTTAGTTTAGGCGGTAAAGTTAGTTGAGTAGTTTAGTTAGTATCCGATTTTGGAAATTCGACCCAAGCAGTTGCATTTCATATAAAGCATTGTATTCTTTACATTTGAGATCAATCAATATACAATTATGCTTTTTTCTACACTAATATTCTCTTAATTACATTTCTCATCTTCCACACAATTAATTATCTTCTCAAATTGTTCTATCAATTTCAGAACTAATCTCTTAATCCTCGAGAATTTTTAAAGCTCATGCAATTCAAATATCATTGGTATCGTAGTTATACGTTCCTTGGAAACAATGGTTAAAGGTACCAAGGAAAATGGTAAAGCTGGTAGTGAGAGTTCCTCCACTGAAATAGGGGAAATTTGTGACTTAATGTAGAAACTGGTTGCAGAGGTTAGGCAACTGAATGGTGAAGTATCTAGTTTGAAAGGATTGGAAGAGGTCTCGAAATTGAAGGATCAAGTGGAAGGGGTTCATAGGGCTGAGAATCCAATTGAGGTCGAGAATGCTTCTATGGTAGAAGGTTCCACTGGTAAACAAAAAAGGTGAATACAGTTCATGGTAACAACTATATGCATGGAAAAATTAGGTACTCTAAACTAAATTTTCCTAAATTCTCAGGTGAAGATCTGAGTTCATGGTTATTCAAAGTGGATCAGTTTTTCACTTTGGATGAAGTTCCAATGGGTCAAAGAGTAGTAATTGCAGCAATACACCTTGAAGGTGAATCAATTCAATTGCATTTGTCATTTATGAAATATAGGAAATACTTACAGCCACTATCTTGGAATGAGTATGTGATGGCTTTAGTGGAAAGATTTGGAGCAGATTATGATGACCCTATTGAAGAAATCAAGAATGTGAAATAGACTGGAAATGTGAAAGATTATCAGACTATTTTTCAGAGGAATCTAACTAAGGTGAATCTGTCTCAAGAAAATGAAATAAGTTGTTTCTTGGGAGGGTTAAAGCCTGAACTTAATGTAGTAGTGAAGATCACCAATCCTATGAAATTATCTCAAGTCTATTGGACAGCTAGAATGCCAGAATCGTTTTAGCTAGCACAAGCTAAAGCTGCTAGACTACTAGACTTATGGGTCAGAAATTCCAAAATAAACCAATTTTGCCAACTCCTAATCAAGGGGGTTCTGCAAACTACAAGGGTGTTAATAGAAGAACTTTGAGTTTGGAAGAAATGAATGAGAAGAGTCCAAGGGATTCTATTACTTCTGCAATGAGAAATATGCACCAGGACACAAATGCAAAAACTTGAAACAGTTGTATCTGTTAGAGTTTGAGGATTCTGATAAAGTTCAGATGCAAGAAGAATGGTTGGACTTGGAGGATCAAAAGTTATTGTTACTTAAACCCTTGAAGCAAATGGAGATTTCTGTTCATGCGTTGAATGGATCCTTGGAGTACAGACTCTAAGAGTCACTGGTTATCATTCAAGGAAACCACTGAGCATCTTAGTTGACACTAGAAGTTCTCACAACTTCATAGACCTTTAATTAATAAAGAATTTGGGTTGTCCTACTAGAGTTACTATACCTCAGATGGTAGTAGCAACTAATGGGAATATGATGAAGGTGGACAGAGTTTGTCAGATCACTTGGTTGTTACAAGGGGCAGAATTCTATGCTGAGTTTCTTTTACTACCATTGGGATCTTGTGGAGTAGTTTTGGGGGTGTAATTAGGAGATATTAAGATGAACTTCAACAAAGTTATTATGGAGTTTTGGTACAAGGGAAGGAAGCATTTACTCAGAGGAGCTGGGAAACAAACAACATCTGTGGGGGCTGGCAAGTTCAAAAACTCTCAGGTAATCAGTCTTAATTATGTATGATTCAAGTAGTTTCTCCCATGTGCACTGAATTACTTGCATTAGAGACTAAGGACAGTACTGAGAAGGACCCTAGAATAGTGGAATTATTGAGAGAATTTGGAGAATTATTTTTTGAACCTACTCAATTACCACCTTCTAGAGGAGTGTTTGATCATAGAATTATTTTACAAGTTGGTACTGAACCTATCAACAAAAGGCCTTACATATATCTTGTTGTTAAAAAAGATATCGTTGAGACTCTTTTACAACAAATGTTAGATCCGGGCATTGTCCAACCAAGTAGCAGTCATTTTTCCTCACCAGTTGTATTGATTGGCAAGAATGATAGATTATGGAGATTATGTGTGGATTATAGAGATCTTAACAAGTACGCTGTTAAGAACAAATATCCTATATCAATTGTAGAGGATCTTTTGGATAATTAGGAGGGTCAAAAATATTCTCAAAGATTAACTTAAGGACAGGGTATCATCAGTTGAGAATGGCTCAAGAGGATATACCAAAAATAGCATTTAGAACTCACTATGGGCACTTTGAATATCTAGTAATGCCTTTTGGATTGTCCAATGCTCGTGCTACATTCCAAGCTTAATGAATACTGTGTTCAAGAATATCTTAAGGAAATATGTGTTGGCTGACATTTTGATTTACAATCAAAACATTGAAGAACATTTCTTACACCTTAGAGATGTATTTGTGGAGATGCAGAAACATCAATTACATAGTAAATGTTTGGGGTGGACAGGATTGAATATTTGGGTCATTTCATTACCAAGGATAGAGTATCTACTGATCCTCAAAAGATTACTGTTGTTCAGAATTGGCCCTTACTTACTACTATTAAGTAGTTAAGATGGTTCATTGGGTTAGCAGGTTATTATAGAAGGTTTGTTCAAGGGTTTGGAATCATCAGTAAACCACTAATTGATCTATTGAAAAAAGACAGTTTCAAGTGGTCTCCAATTGCGATTGATGCATTTGAAAAAAATTAAAGATTGCTTTGACTCAGGCTCCTGTTCTAGCATTGCCTGACGTTAGTAAAACATTTGTAGTAGAGACTGATGCTAGTGGTTTTGGCATAAGGGCTGTATTGATGCAACAAAACCATCCTATTGCCTTTATTAACAAAGAACTCTCTCCTAGACATGCTGCTATGTCAGTATATGACAAAGAATTATTGGCTATTGTTCATGCTGTTTCTAAATGGTCTCAGTACTTGTTGGGACAAAGATACATTACCAGGACTGATCAAAGAGCTTTGAAGTTCCTCATGGAGTAAAAAATTCATACCAACTCATAATTGATGTGGTTAACCAAACTCATGCCTTTTGATTATACTACTGAGCATAAAAAGGGATGTGAGAACAAGGCCGCTGATGCACTCTCAAGGATGTCTGGGGCTAAAATATTAGCTTTGGTTATTCGTTCTACTAGTTCTGAGTTGTTACAGGCTATAGAGGATAGCTGGACAACTGATTTGGATTTGAAACTTATGATTGAGCAATTGTAGGCTAATCCGTCTAATCTATCTTAGTTCACTTGGCATCAGAATAAGCTCAGAAGGAAAAGAAGATTGGTTGTTGGCAGAGTAGATCAACTGAGGAAGGATATTATCTCATTGTGGCATGCTACACCACAAGGAGGTCACTCTGGTATTGATGCTACACTAAAAAGGTTACTATCTCTCTTTTATTGGAAGGGTATGAGCACAGATATTAAGAATTTTGTGTAGAAATGTGATGTTTGTTCGAGAAACAAGTCTAACTTAGCTGTTTATCCAGGTCTCTTACAACCATTACCCATTCCTGATGTGGTATGGTCTCATATTAGCATGGATTTTATTGATGGATTGCCTAAATACCATAGGCATGAGGTGATCCTAGTTGTGGTTGATGGACTAAGCAAGTATGACCATTTTATTCCTCTTAAATAACCCTATACTACTCAGTCAGTAGCAATGGTGTTTATGGATGTCATTGTGAGGTTAAATGTGTTGCCAAATAGTATTACAAGTGATAGAGATATTGTATTGCTCAGTACTTTCTGGCAGGAACTGTTTTTATTGCAAAGGGTGGAGTTGAATATGTCTTCTGCTTACCACCCTCAAAGTGATGGTCAGACTGAGGTTCTTAATAGGTGCTTGGAAACATATCTTAGATGTTTTGGAGCCGAAGATGCTAAGGATTGGTTTGGGTGCTTATGTATGGCAGAATGTTGGTTGCCACCATTCTGCTATTGATTCAACACTATATGAGCCATTGTACGGAAGAGCACCTCCTTTGTATTTACCATATTGTCTAGGAGAGTCTTCTTTCTTCTTCTGAAGTGGATAATACTCTCATCAACAGAGAACTGAAGTTGCAACTATTAAGGCATTATTGCTAAGAGCACATTGAGGATGAAGCAACAAGCTGACAATCATAGAAGTAATAGACAATTTGCAGTTGGATATTGGGTTTACTTTAAGATCCAACCTTACAAACAAGTTAGTGTTTCCTCTCAACATCACAAGCTTGCTGCTAAATAATATGGGCCATTTCAAGTACTCAAGATAGTTGGACCAATTGCTTATACCTTACTATTTCCTGAATCTATCAAAGTTCATCCTACTGTCCATGTGTCACTCTTGAAAAGTGTTATGAGGTTCCTTCTTAAATTGCTTATCCTCCTATTTGAAGTCTAGAACAACCAAGCGGGAGATGCAGGATTCGAACCTATGTAGAAAAACTTCAACAGATTTATAGTCTGCCGCTTTTGACCACTCGGTCACTCTCCCCTTCCTAGGCCACTGATGTTGTGTCACGACCCAATCAGAAGGCTATGACAGGGACCCGGAACTAACCTACCGAGCACCACAAGACATACATGCATCACATAGTCATACCTGGATGTGGGCCATGATACTAACTAATAGATATCATAAGCTGTAAAGTTCACAAGCCCGATATATATATATATATATATATCAAACTGAACCCAACTATACAAGCCGACAAGGCTATAAAAAATAATGATACAACAAAAATATCGATCGAGAAGGTCATAGAACATCTAACTGTGCATCTTTGTCTATGAGCCTCTACTGGAGTGCATAACATAATAAGGATGGGATAGCACCCTGCCATGCCCAAATGTACACAAAAGAATCATACCAAGCTGAACTGCAACTCCGGAACAAGTGGAGTGCTCCTGTACAAACGCTAAGAAGGCAGCCTAAGGGTCTGAACCGTCTCCCTGTCTACCTGCGAGCATGAACACAGCATCCACAAACAAAAGGACGTCTGTATGAATAATGCACCGAGTATGTAAGGCATGGAAAACAATATAATAGAGACAGGAAAGTAATATGAGATAAAAGAGAAACAACTTGTACATCTGAATACCACTGAGGGAGGATGACATGTATGCTTTCCTTTTAAAGAAACATTTTCATACATATATATAAGTCACACTATGGGGTTGCAATATCATCATTAAGCCTCTCTTGGGGCTATCATCATCATACCATACCCAACTGTAATGGTGTGCACAATAGGTGCCGTACCCGGTCGACTATAGCGCGGAACGGTGTCATAAAATAGATACATATAGATATATATAAAGCATGCATGAGATCTCAAAGAAGTGCTATGACTCTATCAGAGTGACGTAAGGTCGGTATACCTCCGAATACCGTTATGGAACTGTCATCGCTGACATATCTCACCTTGAAGAATCAATGACTACAAGATGAGATCAATAATCATAAGATAAGATCAATAGCCATGGAACAAAATCAGTAACATCATAAGAAGATCAAGAACATAAGTTTCTAATATTTCTTGGAGTGGAATCATTATGGTTATCTTTCATATATGTTCGTATCAATATGATCATGCCAAAAGAAAGAAAGGGACAGCCTTAACATACCTCATCGTCCAAGCAATCCAACAATCGAGCTAAGTACAACTAGCACGCCAATCCTATAGCAAAGGAATGTATAAATACTCTTAGATGGTGCTAGTATATCACTTATATCGAAGATAATTCGATTCTAAATAAGACGAGCAGCACCTACCTTCATTATTTATAATCACAACAATGGGTATAGCTGCCCATAACAACCATAATAAGTCAACATAAGCCTCTTAATTCTCCTTTCATCAACAAACCAAAAATATATATCGACAACCCATAATATCTCAACATACAAAATGATGTACTCTTCCCTTCTTCTTATTCAAGGAAGATAATGTCACGACCATACCGAAGGGCCATGACGGGCACCCGGAACTAACCACCGGGCACCTCTCATCATCATATTTCCACAATCAAATCTAGGTGAGCCACATGGCTTACTCACAATCTCTATGCGTCAATAATACACTTTTCATCGGGCTATGGCACTTCTATAACAACATCAACAACTATGCCCATATATATACGCATGCCGACAAGGTATCAAAATGATATACAAAATATGAGCCGACAAGGCTAAGAGACATCTAGCTATACCCAACTGTCTACGAGCCTCTAGGAAGAGTATGTAATATCATAAAAACAGGATAGGGCCCCGCCATGCCCATTTATGTACATAAAAAGATAGTACCAACAGCTGTAGCTCTGAATCAAATGGAGCTCCTCTAAGTAGTCTCTGGATAAGCAGCCTAAGAATCAAGTCTATCTCCCTGTCCACCTACGGGCATGACGCAGCGTCCACAAACAAAAGGACGTCAGTACGAACAATGTACTGAGTATGTAAGGCATAAGCAGTAACATAATAATAGCATGAAGGATAGCATGAGATAGAAGAGTCATGAAGTAGTAGAGCCATATATACCTCTAGTGACGTTCATCGTATTCACTTACCCTTTTTCTAGTGGAACCTTCCATTACATACACATACATATATAGTAGTACTATACCCGACCATGTAGGTTCGGTGTCCTACATACCTATCCATAACAAGGCTCGATCTTATACATACCCAACTATAGTGGGGAGCGCGTAATGGATATCATACCCGACCACATAAGCTCGGTATTGCCAAATAGCCATACATATATATACATAGGAGTACATAACTATCATTAACATTATCATCACTATATCCTTCCTTAGAGGGCCAACTATCGTAGGATGAGATCAACAATATCATAAGAGTATCAAGACTCAGGAGCTTTAACACTTCTAGAGATGGAGGCGTCATGGAAGACATGGTGAATTTCATGAATAGGTGTACAATAATGGAATCATGCCTTAAGAAGGAAGGGTTAGATTTACATACCTTTACGTCTTCTTAACTACGTAATGTTCACCTCCAAAGCTTGAGAAATCTACATTTAAAAGGATTCATACCAAGGTTAATTCTTAACAACACTCTTAAGTTCAAACTAGAACAATTCATGAGCTAGCGAAAATTGGGCAAAGATTTCCCCTATTTAGTCTACTTTTACTAATTTCCAAAATAACTCCCAACAACAATAACATTATTAACCATACCATAATCAAGAGGCTTTATTCAAGTTAAGCATCATCCATCCCCCAAAACTTCTTTCCAAGATTATTTATAGCAATGGCTACAACACAACACTATATTTACTTACATACAATACTTTCTCAACATCATTAATACTACCCACAATAAGATTATACTCATAGCATGCTAAGAACCATAATTCAAATTAACATATAGCTCACAATATCCTCAAGTTCATTCTTGAACTCTATTTTCACTTTTCTTCCTCCAACCACATGATATAACAATCAAATAACCTTAGCCATATGTAAAAGATGTAAAATCTTACCTTAATCACTCAAGAACAAGTCTTGGATCAACTTACTCCACTACATTGAAGTCTCCAACACCAACACCAAAGGAAATCTTGAGTTTCACAAACCCTAGCAAGCTTCTTAGCACTTGAATCTCTTGATTCTCTTAGATTTAGCTTGGATTAGTTTATAGACTTAGGGAGTGGGTTTTGGATAGCTCTAGGATCTGATTTGGGGAGAAAATGAACTCAAATGGGGTAAAATGAAATATATAAAGCGTAACTTAAAATCCCGTCGGGCAATCCTACGCCCACTTTGACGGACCGTCAAAATTCCTACGGTCCGTCAAAGTCCACCGTCAAATTGCCCAGCCCAACATGGCTCACAGTGACTATTATACGGTGGTGCTCGACCATTTGATGGGCCATCAAATGTTCTACGGTCCGTCAAAGTGTCTCCCTCTGATAAGTTGCTCGTTTCGATTCGTTTGATTTGTAATCCTTATGGAACCTTCTTGGCACTTGTGTAACACTTCATTAACCATCTAAGGGGCCTTATAGCTTCTCCTCAAGTCATTACTAAACAAAGTATAACTCAATTGTTGTGAAATCTTCCCAAACATGACTTACATTTCACTTCCTTCGATGAACTTAGTTTCACTGATTCATATAACTTCAAAATCTTATGGTACGCGCTTAAATTTATCAAATACTCTCCTTAATCTCATAAGGACTTCATGTTCACCTTAAGCTCACGTTGGTCTACACACAATGCAACAATCCAATATCTCCGAGATGTTACATTCTCCCCCCCTTAGGAACATTCGTCCTCGAATGTTAGACCCTTGGGGATTCTACAAAAATTTCACCAGCGTTTTCCTTGTAATATGGCACTACTATCCAGTCACAGCAACCTAAAATATATCACCTCACAGAGCTACAACAACAACAACAACAACAACCATGGCCATATACGACCAAGAAAGCATCAAAGAAAGCATTACATACCTGGGGGCAATGGCGTCTCTGCTTGAGTCTCCTCTGGAGGTGGAAATAAATGTGGGTACCTGAACTTCATGTCTTCTTCCGCTTCCCAGGTCATTTCCTCTCTATTATTATTATTATTTCTCCATAAGACTTTAACTGAAGCTACATCTTTGGTTCTGAGTCTCCGTACTTGCCTATTTAGAATGGCAATGGGAACTTCTTCGTAGGACAGTTGCTCGGTGACTTGAACATCATCTACAGGTACAATTCTGGAAGGATTTTCAATGCACTTGCGAAGCATCGATACATGGAAAATCGGATGAACTGACTCCAAATTCGAAGGTAGATCTAATTCATAAGCCACTTAGCCTACCTTGCGTACAATTTCATGTCACGCCCCAAAACCCACCCTAGATGCGACCGGCATCCGACATCATGAACAATATCGGAAGAACCTAAACGGCACAATAATAACACTTGAACCCGCCAGGTTCAATATTCGCCTCCAACCGTTTATAAAATAAATGTAACATCAAGTTCCTTTTGAATAATCTTTCCTTATTAAATTAAATAAAGTTATAAGTAACTGCATATATCAGGATCACAATTATGAAATAAGATCAGCGGAAGTCTAATATAAGTAAACAGTCATAAACGTGGCAAACACCCATTAAGTCGTACGAGACTTTGACAATCTACCCACAAATTTGACAACTATCTATGGAGCTTCTAAGAGACACAACAATCATCTAACTTCGGGACGCGCTAGAAAATCTAGAATAATAAATGAAACGGAAGTGTCCCACGAACAAAGATGTGGGCTCACCAAATCAACAGCAGCAGCAAATTCTCCTAAGCGTCGAGAGTATCATGAACCTGCTCTTCTCCGTTACCTAACATACCATAAAAACAACAATGGTATGCCTGAGTACTTTCGTACTCAGTGAGTGCCTCGGGGACAACAAGTAATATAAAAATAAATATAATAATACATAAAGAAATTTGTTCTGAAAAGATAGTATAAAAACGGCCATTCCACTTTATGATTCTTAATATCATTTGTCAAACTATTTACAAAGCCATTAATCAAGATAAAAACAGGTGTTCAGCTTGTGAAGCTCAATAAGAATTGTCAAAACCGATCATAAAGCCTTTTGGCAAGTTACAACTTTCAATTATGCCTTTCAAATTGATCATGATTGTCAACAATAGTTCCATGAGAGAATAATAATATCACACATGCCAATACAGGCCCAAGAATCAATCACATCGAAGGGGTGACGTAGAGGTTCCCTTGTCACAGCGCACCACACTGGAATATGGGATTCTCGGTGGCTATCTTTTCTCCCGAATAGCTAGGCATTAACCGCACTCCGGGTAGCGAACCCGGTAGTGGCCACTCTTCCTCCCGAATGGCTAGGCAATTACTACACTAGGATTCATAGTGGCTACCCTTCCTCCCGAGTAGCTAGGCCAAACACAACAACAAAGTTCATAGCATAGAAGCCGATTCACAATTTGTCTCAAAGTAGTCACACCATCAAATAGCCTTAAAGTTCATTATGCCATTATGAAAATCCATAATTTCATAGATAATCTTGAAAACGTTTCCACTTCTTTAAACAAGATTCCTTTTTCATAGTTCCTTTGTAAAATCATCAATACCAACAATTAACCATCATTACTGATCATCTCTTATAGAAGAAAACGATTATGATTTCATATACGTATACAGAGGATAATACAATCAAGGTTTAATGTGGTCTTGTCCCCTCACACACATTAACCATTAATCAAAACATGTAATCGATTTCAAGAGTGTAAAACAAATTCATCATATCATTCAAATCATGCTTTTATAAAGAATCAATCTTTCAAGGGAGTCTGCAAAAGAGACATATAAATTACCTTTATATTAAAAAAGGATTTTATTTTTAAAGAGACATACCTTAAATCCCATTAAAATATCCCAAACGTAAGCTCCATGCTTCAAAGAATCATTCTACATCTAATTGAGGTTTGTATGACCAATAAACTATAGATATTCACCAAATTCGCAGCTACTGTTCATAGCTTGAAACGCACGGTTATAGACCTCAAAATCCGATCTTCACCATTCACATTTAAGAGATATATGTTGGGACAACTCAGTTAAAATTTGGGCTCGATCCAACGGCTATATTAGCGGGAAACGTCAATTTAATATGGCTGGTCGGAGGAAATTCTATAGCAAAATACTAGGGTTTGTTACAAACAAGGTTTAATGTGGGTTTGTCCCCTCACACACATTAACCACTATTTAGACATGAATTAGAGTTCAAGAAGCATGAAAAGATTACTCTTCCTTTCATGTGTTAAAGAATCTTGAATAAAATTTATACTTCCAGCAATAGGTTCAAAAGTGATTTTCATTCAAAATAAGTTTCAAAAGAGAGACATAAAAATCATCTTTATATTCAAAAAATGATTTTTAAAAGAGACCTACCTTAATATGTTAAACAAAGTTTAACAATTCACTTTTGTAATGAAGAACACCCAAACCCTAGCTTGAATCACTTTGGGAAGAATTATGCTGCAAACCCTAGATTTTGGTCACAAGAATCATGGTTTTGATGTTAGAATAGATAGTAATGTTAAGGGTGTTCTTACCTTTGATGTGAAGACTTGGAGGGATGATTTTCGTCCTTAGGGTTTGGAAGGATGAAAAAAAATGGGAACAAAATAAGACCATACCCATTTTAAATCCAATTTTCTGCCAGAAAAGGAAGAAGTACGTCCTAAAAGGACGTCCCATACTTTAAAGGACGTCCCGTACTTTCGGGGCGTACGTTGGGCGAAATCTCCAGCTTTTGCGTACTTCAGTAAAACAAACATAACTTTTTGTATATAACTTTGCTCGGGCTGGGCGACCTACCATTGGAAAGGTATTTCAAAAATCTACAACTTTAATCAAGGAAGATTTTCAAATTCGCAACACATTTTCATGAAAATCGCCCAGAAGATAGACCTACCAAAACTTAGGCGAATTTAAGAGCCCTTAAAAACTTCAATTGTTGGTTTGACTTCAAAACGACCATCTTCCACCCAAATTCATCAAGAATGGATTCATATAGATATAATATAATCTTAACACTAGGTTTTTACATATTCACACCTAACCTCAATTTATGGAGTGTTACATTATCCTCCCCTTAAGATCATTCGTCCTCGAATGAAAGTCATGGCTTAAGATTTTCACTAAACCTCAAGTCTTCAAAATTTCTAGAGTTCTTTAGTAAAAAGGATCATTCTCAGAGGTAACATACGACTAACCATATAATGAATACATCATTCAAGCCTTAACATATGGACGAGGGATTCATACCTCTAATCTAAATTTTCAAGGGAATACATAGTCGAAAGGTTCAACACCTATCTGTAGTAGGGAATAAATGAAGGTAACACGGCTTGAGTGACACTACAACAACTAGATAGAACTACGCCCCCTTCGAGTTCATCCCGCAAGTCTTAAGATACGACATAAGTCTACCCCGAGGTTTTTGTAATATCACTTTTTCACTCTATAATGAGTCCCTCGGCAAATTCAAGCCTAACTTGTTACACCGCAGAAAATTTCATGTTACTAAGGCTGCGGACGGCTTAATGTTTGCTCAAGGAGGAGCAAATATTACAAGTATAAAGGATGAAATTCTACTGTATTAGCATGAGGATAGCATGAGTATGATATTTGGAATTCGTACAATATGATTGGAATGATACGTTAAAAGATATATAGCCCTCGTGACCGTAAGCTGAGGTGGGGCCCACATGATTGGGTTTTTATAAAGGACATATGACAAGTTATATGGACAATATATGTGAAGTTAAACACAACTCAAGAAGTACCCTTGAGCCAAATCCAAGTGTAAGCCCTCCAAAAAGATGTTTTTAAGTTACGTTTTCGGGTGATCTGACTTCGGGAAGCCATAACCCCATCATTATTTGGGAATTTGGGAAAACCCCAAATATGAAAGTTGTAGATAATTGAATCAGATTTCCAACCATAGGTCATGGACCTTTACACAACATACGGATAAAAAGTTATGGACGTTTTAAGACAGAAAGGTCAAGCTAGGCAGTGGGCTCGGCCCAACCCGATTCCAAGTCGGGTCAGGCCCACTTCCTTTGCTATTTAATGGAAATTTTTCAAAGATATACAACTTTTATCTGCCAAATTCAAACACATTTTCATGAAAATCCAAACAGACCTCCAAAACTTTAGAGAGATAATTGGTTTGACTTCAAAACGACCATCCTCCACCCGGAGAGATAAAATATCAGAGAGAGAAGTTTAGTTACAATAGCCCTCGTAATCGTAAACTGAGGTGGGGTCCACATGTCGAGATTTTATAAAGGACATATGAGAAGCTATATGGATAATATATGTGAAGTTAAACACAACTCAAGAAGGATACTTGAGACAAATCCAAGTGGAAGCCCTCCAAAAAGATGTTTTTAAGTTACGTTTTCGGGTGATCTGAGGCCATAACCCCGTCATTATTTGGGAATTTGGGAAAACTCCAAAAATGAAAGTTGTAGATAATTGAATTAGCTTTCCAACCATAGATCGTGGGCCTGCATGTGACATATGGATAAAAAGTTATGGATGTTTTAAGCGCGTAAATGCTTGTCTAACCCGACTAAGGTCGGTGAACCGACCCAAGACCATATTCATAAAAATTCATTCATTTATACATCAAGCAGTCCAAAAATTTTAGTTGAGAGAGAAAGTGGAGAATCTTGGGGATGTGAAGGATAAAGTGTAGTACGAGTTGTCGTGGTAAAAGTTGAACTTGGGGATGTTGGTTTCGTGGTGACTGCTCATATAAGGTATGTTTAAGATGTTAATGATATTCTTACCATGATCATTGATGGATTTGACGGGTTAGAATAGAGAAAATGACGTTGAAAGTTCGGTTATAATTTTTGGATATCAAATGACTTGGGGGATGTTTTGGTATGATTAAATGGATAGAATTAGTTGGATATTAATATAAAATGATTGTTGATATTGTTGTTGATGTTGTTGATAAGTTGGTGTTCTTGAATTTGAGAGAATAAAGTGAATGTAGATATCGTATACAAAGCGTATACTGGGCTGTTTTGGTGTATATCTTTGGGATTTGATGTTTTGAGTTTAAAGAGGCTTATATGAGATGGTTGTTGTTGTTGTTGGTTGCTGATTGCGTTGTTAAATTGAATTGTAATTAGAGGGAAATGAAGATTTTAGGGAAAATGCTGCCCGAATTTACGGAAGTTAATTACGAGCTTAGAGAAGTATATGAACCTCTTTCAAGTTGTCTACTGTTTCCTTTACCTTGATTGTATATTGGCCAGTGTTTGGAAGCATAAGTTAAGCTAATCAAGTAAGCGACAAGGTATGTAAGGCAAACCTTTATTCTTTTGGCATGATTCTTGTTGTTATTCGTTCTATATGTACTTTATATGATTCCATTCTTAGACGAGTAAGGTCTAAATGTTTCTTGTGATGCCTTATTGATATTGTACTCCTATTCTGTTCCGAAGGGAACACCCATAAGGTGCCATGTTGAGTTGTGTATATGGTTTTACTAATGATTTCGAGGAAATTAGGTTTATACTAAAGAAAACATAAAGTTTGATTTTCAAAACCACTCCGAAGGGGGTGCGAGATTTTACTACTTCATTTCATTTACAATTTATGTTTACATTCCATAGTATCATCCCTTTGTATTGATATGATCATTTATTCTTTGGGTAGGGAAATAAGATGAAATTGAGTAGAATATAAGTAGTAAGAATTTCATAACAATTTTATCCTCAAACTTGGAAGTATGTCCTCCTAAGTCTAGTGAGATACAAATTTGATAACTTCTTATGAAAGACTAAGGCTAATAACTGGATTGTGATGAATTGATTAGTGACTTATGATATGAATTGAAATTGATATTTGTGGATTGAGTTTGTGTTGATATGATGGTGATATTAAGCCGGAAGCGGCTGCCCGAAGGGGCCACCCTAGCTAAGCCGGAAGCGGCTGCCCGAAGGGGCCATCATTATTATGCCGGAAGCGGCCGTCCGAAGGGACTATTGTGATACTAGCCAGAAGCGGCTGTCCGAAGGGACCATTCTGTTAACATGTCGGAAGCGGCATGTGTGTTGGATTGCATTATTTACTTAAAGATTGTTTTGAGACTTCATGTGCACATTTTTGTTTCTTCCAAATAAGGTTGCGGTGTATTGAGTTAGATTGTGATTTCTTCTCTCCTAAATCAAATTATGATTATGATTTGTTACCACCTTGCATACTCGCACATTGTCCGTACTTGATATCCTTTTGCACAGGGGGACGCTACGTTCATGCCCGTAGCCCCGCATTGTTTGGCGGTGTTAAGTGTATAGCTAGAATGCTTGGACGTCGGGCCGGGGATTGGCAAGTTCCACCTCATTCGGAGCCGTGTTGAGTCATGTATAGATATGCATAATTATGGGTATGTCGTGGCCCCGTCCGACTCATAAATATTCGCTTCACTTCTTAGAGACTTCGCGAGACAAAGTGTCCGTGGTATATTTGTCGAGATGTCGACAAAGTGATGTCGATTAGTCATTTGTGAATTTTTAAAGAGTATGTATTTTAGATGATTTCAATTGGTTTAAAGTATTTATTTGATTGAAAGTTTTCATAATCGTTATAAAGATAATGATTTTTATTTAGAAAAGTTTCATGTTTTTAAAAGATTTTGAAATGACAGGTTTTGATAGAGCGAATGTCTAAGGGTTCGCTCGACTCTGATGAGATTCGGGTGCCCGTCATGCCCTACCATTGTTAGGGTGTGACAGCTGAGGCCTAATATCAATCCACCGTTGACAGCTATTACTTAGCCCTGATCTGGAGCACTTACCAAATGAGGAGGAAAACCCTTGATGCAATAGCATCGAGGACCTCGGAGCTAAAATCGAGAAAGCCTTCCAGTTGGAGTAGAGGTCATTAGAGTCTCCGGAAGAGGATCACCGAGACGAGGGTGATAGAGGTGATTCCTTATGTGAAGATGAGGACATCATAGAAGAAGCGCCGGCCGCAAGCCAAATTCTCCCCTTGGAAGTGAATCTAGATCCTTCCACTGCTGCTGCTGTTGACACCTAATTTTTGACATCTCATAATTTATTTTAATTACCCAGAGTTCTTGAATATCAAACGGAGTGAGATATGTATTTTTTATAAGCCAAAATGATTTTATAAAATTTTTTCGATAATATTTTTCCATTTTATCTGGAAAAATAACTTCAATAATATTATAAATCACTTAGAAAATAATTTACATATTTTTATAATTAAAAATAAAGCATTTGCCAAATTTAATCATGAAATAATTCAAAACAATTGTTCAATTAATTGTTAAAATTATTGAAAGCAATTAGCAAGCATTTTACTCCGTTTAAATTAAGAATCTGATTAATTAATTAAGTTAATCATTTTAATTCTCAAATCTTAATGTTGCACATTCAAATTGCATTTGTTTAATTTTTAGAGTTAATCATGATTAATCAAGTGTTTAATTGTGGTTATATTCATAAATTGCTTAATATGTGATTAATTATGATCACCATTGAAATAATTAATTTCATGATTTAAATTCAATTAAGGTTATGTTTCGCAAATTTGGACCTGTTACATAATTAGCCATACCTTCATTTTGGCCAATTGGTTAGTTAATTGCGATCAGTCATGGTTATGGAGTTTTAAATTAATTAATTTCCTTAATTATGGCTATTTGTTTAATTAAGTATCTAAGTCATTTCATATATACACACACATATATACGGATATGCATGTGTATCACGTATATGTATGTGTATATAATTCCCACCCTTCCCCCCATTGTCTTTTTAAATTGGTTGGGCCTAGTCTATTAAGGACTGCAGATCAGCAAAACGACCCCTTTAATGCACACAAACAGACCTCTAAGGTCTTCATTTGCAAAGCTAAGAGAAACCCTAGCACCGCCCCTCCTCTCTCCTCTCTCTTTCTCTTTCTCTCTCTAAGTCATCCGTACCGGAAAAGGCAAAGAAGAGGACCCACGTTGAGTCCCTTAGACTGTGAATGGCTGAAAATGGCAAGAGCATTAATTGCTCTGCCATTTTTCACCCGTTTCCACCTATACCCAACCCCAAACACGGTATTATCTTCTCTCCCCTTTACTTTTTCTGCATTGCAACGTATAAATCCTTAATGGGTTTTGTCTTACCTTCATTTGAATGTATGATTTTCATTGGTTTATGAAGAACGAAGCGGATCAACTCAGTTTTGGGTCGAATCTGACCATTCATAAGTTTTTATAGTTGAATCTCAGCCTTTGAACGTTATGTGAGAAAGCAATCCTCCAGGAGTTGCATTTTTCCCACATCGATTCCAATTAGAGTTTTGAGATTTTTGGTAGTCTATAAATAGAGCTCCTATCCTTCACAATCAACAGACCGAATATCCTGCATATTCACAAAAAAAACTCAAAAATACCTAGGGTTTTAGCAATATGCTTGAGACCTTTAATTTTTTCGGATTAGTCAAAGTTTTAAATCATGCTGTTGATGACAATTTAGCTGAACATAACATATGTTTCATTTGTGGACTAAAGCATGTTGCTTTAGTAGGGATTTAGATCAGTCTGGTTTATGCCCATTTACTGAGTTAAATGAGACTTATGTTGATAAGAGAGGTTCAGCCACTTGTTTTGCTTATTCGGTTGGCCACTAATGATACTCATGAACACCAAATAATACTAAGGATAACCTGTAGTCCCAAAAAATGAAGTTATCATGCTTTGATTAAGTATAGGGGCCTCCTTATGTGTTTCATCTAGTGATAATTGATATATTTGTACTGCTTAAACCCTTTAAACGTGAATTCCCACTCAAATATGATTTAGTTGGTTAACCAGCATGTTTAATAACTTTAAATGACATAAGCTATCCATCTTAGCCTAATATGATATCATTAATGTCCCTATGTTGGTCCACAAGTTGATTCAGGTAAGTTTTGATATTGACACAAGTCTGTTTTGGTTTATGTAGTTTACAGCATGCTAAAGTAGGGCCTAAATGATGTTAGCAAGTCTAAATAGGACTAACAAAGGCTGACATTTGACCTCAGTGAGCTTGTAAACATATAGCATCTTTGATTAAAAAATTTCTCTACTTAAAAATGGCTTTATTGATCACCATGTTGCAACTAGTTTGGAATTAACATAGCAACTGGTTTGGAATTAGCACTTACTTAACAACTAGAGTAGTTTGATATGGTTTTAAAATGTGTGTATGGGATGTAAATCTTAAACAAAGCTAAAACTGTCATTCATTTCCATGGATAGGTCCTGTGAGGACTCCTTTTGCCTCTGTTGATGTTTAAGTGTGGGGATTAACCTAAGTCAAGCTTAATACCTTCACATTTGTAAACCTTGTGCATGGCCTTTAAGTTTTTTAAATCAAATACCTGACTGCTTTGCTGTTTGAAAGCAATTTCTGCATACCTTGACTCAATGCCATGCTTTTAGACTTATGAAATCCTTGTTGAAGTCTGGATGTTTGACTAGCCTGCCTATTATCAGCCTGTTTTGAATGTTTTCTGGGTAGTAACTATTGTGACATGGTGTGTTTGCTTTATTCTCTCTTGTCATCATGGCAACTTACACCTAAAGCCTAGTTTTGGTAAACTCGGGAGTATGAACATGATTTGTTATAGTTTTGAGTATTAAATGACTGTGTGATAACCTGAGTCTGTCAATTCCTAGTGAGTCTATGCTTATTTATGTCCTGTCTAACTATGATGTACACCTCTCTTGACTTTAGAACTTAGTTCAGTGTTGCTTTCACTACCATCAGTTAGAAAAGCCCCACCTGTTATCCTGTTTATGTCATATTCCCCTCCTATTCCCCTGCTAATGAATATAAGATGAACTTAGATGACAATTGATTTAAAATGAGATTTGGTATGGCTGTTTAGGTGTAAAACGTGCTAGAATAACTAAGTAGAGAGGTTGTCACTTTGTTGTGTTTGAACCATGGGTGTGATTTACCCAGGGCCAGAAAAAAGGGTGGAAAGGTTTAGAGTTTCTAGTCAAACTCAACCTAGTACTCCTAATGCTAGGCTACTTTGGTTTCCCTATGTGGATTTCATATACTATGGGACTCTTTTAAGGTTTTGAATAAATAGGGAAAGAGGGGAACCATAAAATGAATAGGTAACATCATCCCTGACACAAGTTGGAATTTGAAAAAACCATTAATTTGAACATATTGGAATTCACTTACCAAGTAATTATGTGTAGTACCTTTATGGAATAGGCATTAGGGTCTGTGTGACATGTTGAAGATGTTTGAAGTCCTTTTTGAAGTCATATGGCTCAAATATACACTCAATCATTGTCTTATGTTACTTGCTTAATTTTCTAATTTTGTTTTGCTCTTTTGAAATGGATATACAATGATATACATAGAATATGCAGCATATCTACATGTCTTGGTCTGAATATAGGTGGTATACTCTGTATATGGTTAAATTCTGACTTAAGAACACCCTATAATGCAAATTTGGGTTTGATGTTTTCATATTACGAATTCATGTGCATTTGAGCTTCATTTTCCATATCGCTTCCCCTTTGGAATTTGGGCCTGTTCTCTGTTGTTTCCTTTATATGGAAAATGGGCCTTTATCCTTGCTGAATTGCATTCGTTCTATATGGGCCTCATTTGTGGTTATCTGTTCACCGAGTTTCTTCTTTCTTTTAAATCATGCCATATATATATTGAGTGGCTCACTTGCTTTATTTGTATAAATCACATGTTCCTCAAGATCTTTTTAATCTCATGGTTAAGTATAGATTCCCTCCAAGCTCAAATTTCTTTTTCCCCTTTGTGTTGCATGTGAAAAATACCGAGGCCACTTGGGCCATTCTCTTATGCATAAAACCTATTGGGCCTGAGGCCCAACTCTTATTATTTGATCAAGTCCGATGAAATTGGGATCTAATATATTGAAGGCCCATCTATGGGTGAAAATAGGCAACTGGTGGGCTTAGGTAGACCCACCAGCCTAACCCTTCCACTTTTATTTCATTCATACTTGTATTATTTGTATGTGTAAAGACACTAATAGTATTGAAACCCTTTATATGCTTAGAACTTAGGAAATACATTAGTTTTATTTGGAAGTCGCCTAAATAATATTCAAATTCGCTTAACTTTGACACATGCATGAAATCGATAATAAGGCGTTTCAAGTGTAAAACCGAATCAATAATGTGGTTTAGGTTAAATGGATTTTGGGAATAAAAGAGAAGCATGTTTTTGGCCTTGTGCCTTTGTGAAATCTGGAAAAAATAGAGCAATTTGACAAAAGATATGGTTTTGGGCCTTATCCTCCTTTTAATTGAGGCATTATTTATAAGAGAGGGCCCTTATTTTTCGGTGCTCTAGAAAAGGACGTCTCTGATTCATTTTGGCACATATTTTCTGGTATGTCATAAATTGCATCTGTTTAATGTGTTTGCTTTTCCTTGCAAGAAATTTTCAAAAGAAGGAAAATATTATTAATTCTCTCTGAACTACAAATGCATGTGAAATGCAGTCCGGCTGCCATCTAGCATGGTCAGTCGGGTTACATGAATTCACAATCCTTGGTTCAGGCAGTCCGCGGTACCATTGCAATTTTGACTTTCAGCTTATAGCTTAGTCTCAACTCTTTATGAGTGCATATAGCCCCCCTCCCCCCTCCCCGATGTTTGGGAATAAAGAATGAATTTCCAAGCACTGGATAAGGCCTCCAAGAAAATGTTTAGGAAACC
Source organism: Lycium ferocissimum (assembly GCF_029784015.1). Classification (NCBI taxonomy): domain Eukaryota; kingdom Viridiplantae; phylum Streptophyta; class Magnoliopsida; order Solanales; family Solanaceae; genus Lycium; species Lycium ferocissimum. The sequence goes on along the minus strand of NW_026717120.1, from coordinate 4,078 downwards.
ATACGAAAGCCCTCGTTAAAAACCTTCCCGGAAAAACCCAATTGGGACAAAAATCGGACAAAAGAAAAAGAGTGAAATCCCGCTAGCCACATTTTCCCGTTCAGGTGTAATATCTTTTGAGGAAGCTAAAGTTCTAATTTCTCGGTAGTTTATTCACATCTTCATCTTCTAGTTGATATGACCCTTTACCAGCTATACCGATGACTTTATAAGGGACTTCCCAATTTGATCCGAGCTTTTCAGCACTGGCGTCTTTGGTGTTGAGCGTTACTTTTCGTAGTACCAAGTCCCTGATTTTAAAGTGTGGGAGGTTGGTATGACGATTGTAATTACGCTCCATCCGCTGCTTCTGATCCACCTTACGGACGTAAGCCAAATCCCTATGTTCTTCAAGTAGATCTAGTTGTACCAACATAGCATCGGTATTAGACTGTGTTTTTGACCGAATGTACCTCGATATTAGGTACCAACTTCTATCAGGATTAGTGACTCCGCCCTGGAGAAAGGAGGCTCCGCGGTGCTTTGACTTTGTCGTAGTTCGGTAAGCCTAAAGTACCTTAGGCACCTTTGGCGTCTTCCAATTTGTTCTTTAGATTTTGGATTATAGTCTTGTTAGTTGACTTTGCCTGGCCATTAGCGCTGGGATGATAGAGGGTCGAGGTGATGCACTTGATATTTATGTCCCTAAGAAATTTTTTGACCTTTGACCCAATAAATTGTGGGCTGTTGTCACAAGCTATTTCTTTTGGGATACCAAAGAGACAGATAATATGCTGCCAAATGGAATCGATCACCTCCTTCTCTCGGATCTTTTGGTATGCAGCCACCTCGACCCATTTAGAGTAATAATCAGTCATTATAAGCATGAACTATACTTATCCCAGACTAGCCGGTAATGGTCCTACTATATCCGTCCTCAATTTCATGAATGGCCAAAGGGATATAACTGGGTACAATTCTTCGCATGGCTGGTGTAACATCTGAGCATGTCGCTGGCGTAACGGTTCGCATTTTCGCGAGCGGGGTTAGAGCTCAGAAAAGCTACTTCGAAATCGTTGGCGCTCTTTCGGATTTTATTTTTAAAAGAGTCACCACTTAATTTTTAGGAAATTAGGAAAACCCGTTTTGAAGGGTTTATTCATATACTATGAAAAGATCTTCTTAATCCAAAGTTCTAGGTAAGGGTTCCGGTGATCCCCTAGGGAAGGTGTTAGGTACCCTAGTATTAAGGATCCGTACTATACGGTTGGCCTTCGATTACCAATGTGTGATTATTTGCTTAAACTGTTTACTTAGTGTTTATTTTTCGCATTTATAAAAAATATTGTCATTTGCTTGCATATCACTTGGTTTTTAAAAGAATTGAATGTCTTCACATATAGGGTAATTTAGGTTCGGATTTATAATATCCGGATAAGAATAGACTCCTTTTACGTATAAGGATAATGTATTTTGTTTTATAAAATGATAAAAATATTTTGGTTTTATAAATATAAGTATATTTATGTCCTTTTTCCGTCCATGCTTAATCACACACTTTGTCTCGGGTTCGTCCGTATAATACGTTAGAATGCCTTATTCTAAAACCTTGTATTTACGAACGTATTTCACTTATTTGAATTAATCCAAATTATGAAAATGGTTTGTCTTTGTTATTGTGAACTTGTGTACATATATATATGAAAAAAGTGTTGACGTTACAGTGGGCCTAGGCCCAAAAGTGCATATGTTCTTTTTGGTAAAAATGCATTCCGTTGGGCTTGGCCCAATTCTTCTTTTTATCTTTGAATATCATATGGGGTTTTTGGCCCAAAGTTTTGTGCTTTTTAGTTTGAAAAGAAATTATAGGGGACGAGGCCCAAAAGGTTTATGCTTTTGCTGTTGGGCTTGACCTAAAATAATTAGCCTTAAATCAGTTTTGTTTTTGTCCAATACTTGTTTCTATATTTTTTTTTTACAAAAAATATATTACTTATTCCTGAATTGATCCAGTTTGATTGAGAAAGTGTCATAACATTTATGAATTTGAAAATCTTTTTATCCTTCCATTTCAACTTGTATCAAAATCATGTTAATCATTCTAAAACCGTTGTGTTTAATTCGGGTTTTTGAAATTCGTTCGGGGACTTAGAGTCTACTAAACGGTATATATACCGCTGTCCTAAGACGACTAGTTCTAACATAAAAATTCCAATATAATATAATTTTTTTACAAGTTCATACAAATTACAACATTTAACAAGTTGAATTAACATAAATAAAATAAACGGATAGTCTAGGGCTGTACCAAGTCCCTAGTTAGCCATTTTCACCCGTGGCTGGGCCTTCAATGCATTTCAACAATATTAACTTCCCTTATGTCGATCCGGAGTTCTTTGGTTTGAAAGAATTGACCTGTTGGACCTTGGCCCAACAGGTTTGGTTTGGACTCGGCCTAAATGGCATGCAGCGGAGAGGAGGAAGGGTAAAAAAGAAATAGGTTAGAAATTATACGACTGAACTTATAACACACATGTATACAAACATATATGGAAAGTGAAATGCATGCACATGCATGATTTCCAGGTTATTGGACCTGGCAGCCCATATTAAAATTGAAGAAAAGCCTTCCCGAACCCCATTTGTTCTCATATTTTGGCTAAGTCTAAATCAAGGCCCGCTTCTATGTTACTGACCTGGGCTAGGCCCAGACTCATATTATGTCTGATTTGGATCAAGACCGAAGCCTAAAAAGGTTTTATTCCCTTTATACTCACTGTATATAACTATCTTGCCCTGATATACGTCTGATATACCAATGATATACATATATGATATGTATATCAAGTGTATATCACATGTATATTCCTTCTTCCTTTTACCAACCTCTGTATATTTCATGTATATCTTATTCTATAAACAAAAACCTTAAACTTATAGCCAACTAACCACCTAACTATCTTTATCCAAATTTAAACCAATGCTCAACCTAGACTAAGGCCCACTTAAGCATACAATTCCACAGAAAATAAGCACTACGTATAAATTAACTGTATCAACAACTTGTGTGGATTCAAACATACTTCCACAAGTCCTACAAATGAGGAATAAGCAACAAAAAATCAACATTTAAATTAAGCATCAATCTGGACTGTGTAATTAGTTGTCGAAGTTCATATTTTTAGTAAATCATGGCATGCTCAAAATAAATCCACAAACAAGGGCTATTGAATTAGACCAACAAGACACAAGGATACACATAAGGTAGAATTGCAGCATTGTTACATCATCTAAACCAAGGCATAACTTTATAATTTTTACTTTGTCCTGATGGTAAAGAGAATGTGCCATTCAAACCAAATAAAGAAATTCAGAGCCTGGTGCAAATTGCAGATTATGGCCAATCTATTAAACCCTTTTATGATCTTATTCCTTTCAAAGACCTTTGAGAACTACAAGCAACCAGTGATCTATTTCTTTGACTTCCAACCGAGCAATTAAGGCAAAACAAACTCAGGCTTACTCCCTTTCAAACCATTGATTCACCACTAGAGAGAGTGGACAAACCGTGCACACACATATCAAACTCTACCCCATAGACCCATAGAGATTCCATGATATCCCTTATTTAGGAGAAAGGTATTATAAACCAACCCAGAGCTTTGGTCTACCCAATCTCTCTTGAGATATCCTTTAAAAGGCTTCCCTACTTAGTCATGTGTTTTGCATTAGACATGTTTATGCATATAAGTCACACTCTAGCTTAGAATCCATCTTATCCCATTTTTATCATGTTTAAAAGCTTTTAATTAGTATACTCTACTTAGTGATAGCAAACAACCCCAATGATGAAGCCTAACGCCCTGTCTCAGACCCTATCTGGTCGATATTATTCAAGATTCATAATCATACATTAACCTACTAAACACCTAAGTGAATAAATAGTGATCCAAACATCATTTGGGATTAATCACAATACAATATCCAGACATAACACTGACTAAATCAATATTTAGGCACAACAGGCAGATTAATAGAACCAAACACTTAAACAAAATTAACCAAACACTAAGTCAACAATTAAAACTAGCATTTAAGC